>NW_021680499.1:547718-598973 GCF_001412515.2 Diachasma alloeum | reverse complement strand
CCGCTCTTTCATTTGAGCCCAAAAAAACATTCATATCTTGTCTGACATTTCCGCTACAAACTCGGGCCTTCAACTCGGGCCTTTAATTAAAAGCCCGAGTTGTAGACCCGAGTTTGTAGCAACGATGTCAGACAAGATATGAATGTTTTTTTGGGCTCAAATGAAAGAGCGGGTCGAGAAATAGCGTGCAAATGCCTCTAAAGACGGTTTTGAACCAGGGGAGACTCCTAGACTCCCCACTGGACAATGTTGTCACAACTCTGCTTTTCAATAGAAAACAGACATCACCTTCAGAGACATTTGCACGCCATTTCTTGACCCGCTCTTTCATTTGATCCCAAAAAAACTTTTATATCTTGTCTGACGTCTCTGCTACAAACTCTGGAAAATGTTAAAAGAATAGTGAATGGTGAAACTTCGCCGTTCAGAATTCACGATTTGATGAATAATTCAGTGAAAATTGTAAATTTGAGTTCAATTAGCCCATAAAATGATCAAAATTCAGATAAAGTGAGGTAATTCACGTTCTCCTGCCCCTCAGAATTAGGAATCACATTACGGATATCTAACTACTTTGGCTAATTTTTCTCCAGTGAAAGGTTTTTCTACCTTTCTAGTCGACCACCAGAGCTTTCATTTGAGCCCCATTTAATCCCAAGTGTTACAGTCCCATCTTTTACAATCCCGGACATTTTACAGTGATTTTATTGTTTAAACTTTGCAGGTCTCAATTTGAATTTCGATATTGACTCGTTAGAACTCATTTTAAAAATCTGAAAAAATGAAAAAGTTTACTTTTGGGCGAAGATTGATGGAATAATTAAAAAACATCAATTTCGTTAAATTACGGGCATTTTATAGAAATAATTTATAAACAATCAATTTTTTACCATAAAAATCGTTGGGAATCGTAACAAATTGATTATTATTCAGAATTTTTTCGTAATAAACAATTTAACTATCATTTTTACAAAAGAATGGTAGTTCAAGTGGCGGAAAAAATATGAAACTCACGTGAGAAGAAAAATTTAAAAAACAAAAATGAAATTTAAGAAATCTCATTTACTGTATGTAGAGAGGTAATTCCCACTCCCTCAGGGGGCCTATTCTCGAAATATTTCCGTGCACGGAAGTGGCTTCGTAGACGAATTGCGTATAGGAATCATATAGGCGTTCCGTCAACGGAGTCGATTCCGCGCACGAAAATATTTCGAGAATAGGCCCCCAGGCGTCATTTCATCACTTGACGAGACCCAAAATTCCCTTCCCGCAAAGAATTTCCCATTAACTTCCATTTAGTTTACGTAATTTCACATACGTCTCAACCAGCAAAATCCGTGATTTTCACGATAATTTTTCCTCAACTTTTCTCCCCGTGTTTCATCCAACTTTTGGCTGACCGAAAACTCTTCCCTTCCACTGGGCAACGCCTGAAAAAGGAAGGGAGGGTGAGAATGGCGAAGTAGTAGAATGGCAACAATTGTGTGGCTGCTCGAGCTCCAGCTTTTTGCCGAGGCAGTCTCTCGATATAGTTTCCGAGGAAGGATTAACGAAGCCCCTGTTAAATCTTAATCCCTCGTGACATTTTGTCCCAAAGGGTATAAACCTGTACCAACTATCCCCCTTACCTCCTCCGATGATATACCCGAGGCACTTTTAAGTTGGGCTCATTGTCACTCAGTCTCTCCGTGTAGATTAGCCGTTTAGTCCTGGCGGATCGCCCGAAACTCGTTCAAATTTGTACAAGGGGAGCGATTAAGTCCGGGGGTATTGACGTGAATTTAGTAGCGGGGTTATTGGGTGGCCATTGTCACCCCCCGGAGGTGGTCCATATCTCGGTAATCATCAGGGAGCCAATACCAGCGGAGTTGTTCATGATTTATCGGGGGTATTTTATCGGAGGAGGGAGTGGGCGATTGAGGCTGAATCGTTAAGACTTGTGTTTAAC
Source organism: Diachasma alloeum (assembly GCF_001412515.2). Lineage (NCBI taxonomy): Eukaryota > Metazoa > Arthropoda > Insecta > Hymenoptera > Braconidae > Diachasma > Diachasma alloeum. Next base: position 597,025 of record NW_021680499.1, on the reverse strand, counting down.
AGGTTTTAGGGGTGGCGTGAACTTCGATTCACGCTCGAAGTTATTCAGGTATGTGGAATAGCTGATCAGGAGGGGCGGAGGGCTACTTGCGATGGGAAATTCAACGGCTCGGTGGCTTTATCACTCATCGGGTGATTCTGGGGTTTTTATAGCGCGTGGGGCCGCGCGAGAGGACTTTCATGGGCTGGAGTTATCTTGGGCATCAATCGGCCTCGGCGTGACAGAAGGTTATTCATGGATGCACTGGTTAAATATCGAAGGATTTGCTCGGGGTGAGTCCTGGGGATGTGACAGAGGTTAATGGGAGGGGACGCGCGGGGATATTGAATTGTTGAAGGTTTTCATTCAGAACGGAGGAGTTTTATTTTTTAGGATTTGGCGATGTGGATGACGGAATTAGGGCTTGAGGTACCTATTATGGGAATATTGTTCTCAATGCGAAAATAAGTTTTCGTTGTCTGGGGGAACGTCCGGGGACTGACGACTGCAAGGGGAGGATTCAGGGACAGGGATGTTTCATTCGGAATTAAGGAAAGATGACCTGAACTGTTGAACATTTTCGTCTGAGTTTTCCGGGCCAAATTCCGGAAATTTTTATCGTGTTCAAGTTCCATTGAAATTTCAGGAAATCTTGTCCTTGAAGAATGAAATATTCGATTCAGAATTTCATATTTCATATTCAGAAAATATTGATTTTCTGTTCAAATGATCAAAAAATCAATAAAATACTTGATTTTTTAGTTCAATTACGTTATGAAAATTCAGAAAAATCAGGAAAATTCAGGAAAAAATTGAAAATTCATGTCATTTTGTTTTTGAATATTTATGTTCCGCTGAAAATTCAATCAAGTTGTGAAATTCGCATCTCACTCCCATTGCCAATTCATGAATTTCCGTAAATTGTACTTAAAGCTTGAAATTTCATAACCACTTTTTCCCTAAATTGGATTGAATGTCACTCTCATGAGACTTACTATAATATCTCGATGAAATTTAAAAAAATTTCGAACAGTGAGTATTCAATCTAAAAGTCTACTCTCATTTAATGAGTCTCATATATCCGAATTCGGAATTGAAGCACGACTTTTTGTCTGTAAATTCCGTTTTCCTTTTTTTCACTAACAAATTTTGCTGAAAAATCGCTCAACGGCATTTATAAAATGCCATAAATTCTCGAATGCTTCATAATAAATCAACCATGAAAATACGAATCCTTCACTATCGAACAGGTGCGAAAGGATCGGAGTTTGGCCACATACGTGTCTGTTAATCGGTACTCCATCGGCCATTCAATACAATCGATTAACCGAGAAATCAGCGAACTGAATGGCTCCATCCTCGGTTTAATTCAGTTAAGCGAAACGCGGCTCTCAATGCTGCATTTCGTTCTACCGAGTTTTCTGGAGCCCAACTGGAAAAACAATTTTAACTCGTCCCGACGCCCAAACCCGATAGGATTTATTTTTTGCGACCATTTTAAATTCCATATTGAATAGTCTGTCAGGTTTTAGAAGTAAATAATAGTAACAATAATAGTTGAAAATAGAGAACTGGAGGAGCACTTTAAAGACGTTTCCAATAATTTCCCTCGACGCACAACTTTTTTAATTACTTTGATTCCAAATTAAACATGCCCGGAAATACGTGGAACTGAATGTCAACGATCCATAAACGCCTGCGGCTGGTAGTTTAATAGCAGTCATTAAATTCAGAATTGTTAGCCGTATGTTACGCAGTTTCTGTTTAATAATTTCCAATCCCCCTAATGTAGGGCTGAATGGCGAAACATTTTGCTGAACTAGCGAAATTGTCTATTAACATGTTTCCAACATTCCACACCGTTTTCAGTTGACTATATTAATTTGATGGTATTTTCTCCCATGCGAACGAAGTGGAAATGAATAAGATGACTGTAATCCATTTTTTGAAATGCGGTCTTGAATTTGTTTCAGAGTGAAAAGTTGAGGAAAAATTGTCCACAAAATTACGGAATTTCGAAGTAAAATGTAATTTAGCAAAAAAATATTTAGCGTGACGGAAATTTCTGGTTTTATCAAGTGAAAAATTGCTCTCGGAGGTACGAATTGCCTCTCTTCATTTGTATAATTACCTGCATACACTAAGAAAAAAATTACTTATGCCAAGGAATCATTTTCTTGGAAGAAAAATTTATTTTTTTACACTGTTGGCATCTGAATTTTCGATGTTTTCAGGTTGAATTCAATTTCAAATGAAAGCGTTCACTAAATTTCTCATTGATCTTAAAAATTCAAGAAAATTGGGTTTTTCATGTTAAACAATAATTGATTTTTCAATAAAAGCTTGCACTTCCGAACTCATCGTGTAAATTAAATATCACATACAATTCCATTTTCAATAGATTGAGAATTCAGAAAAGTTATTGCCTGAATTTTGAAAATTTTCAAGGTTTTTCAGTGCCGTATGGACCTAAAAATGCAGAATTACTTGAATATTCAAAAAATTGACTGATTCATCAATGAAGAAATATACAGGAATTTCAGAAATACAGAAGGTACATATGACCTTGAATGAACTCCATTACCAATTATTAACCTTTAGAATTTTTCCACATTATTTATGTGAGAAACTGTCAAATAAAATTACAATTCAATTGTAATATTTGGAGATGGACATGGATCTCCTGGGAATGACTGGCCTGCCGAAATGCGATCCTAAAAAAATAGATTCTTCTCTTAAAATAATTATTCTATGCCAAAGGTATTTTTTTTCTGATTGTAAGTTTTGTAATATTCATTCGAAAAAAATGAGTGAAGTCTTTGAAAAAAAAAAATAAGTTTGAAACAATGGAGACACATGCACTGCACAATTCTCAGTTGATATATAAATTTATTTCCCTGTGCACCAAGACAAATGGTGATCTCCATTTAGCTATAATAGATACACTCGTGAAATAATATCCCCACGTTTTTTCACGGATTATCAATAGCTCCCACGTTTTTCCCTCTTAACCTTGAACATTATTTACTCTTTTCAGGCTCTATTCTTCCGCCCAGTCATATCCTCCTTTTTGTCCGTTGTAGGGTCCTTCTATCTTCGTGAAATAGAATCGTCGCGATCCGCACCAAGAGTCTCCAGCGACGCGCACGAAAGGAGGGAAAATATCGGACGAGCGCAAGAAGGATTTATAACGTCGGACGGGAAGCTCCAGTAAGATATATGTACTTGCGATTTCTGTTCCGCTGCACAAGTTGTACATCACCACAGAGGTTGAGCTGCGTGGCTCCAGGGTAAGGTTATACGGAGTCTCATGCACATGACAGGTTTACTGGTTACGGTGATATCCATATGAGAACTTGTTTTAGAATAATACCCGGGGACTGAAAAGTTTCAATTTTCAGGGAACTGCAAGTAATTTTTAGGAACTTTTGGTTTTAAATCGAGTTGCCCTTGAAATGAGGGATTTTTTCGGTGGAATCTAAAAAAAATCATTGGGGTCAGAAAGAAAATGTCACTAAATCTTAATAATAAAATAATTTCATGAAATGCGAATGGGTAAAGCTCACAAATTTCAATAGAATTGTCAGAGAATTTTGTCATTAAAAAATCAAACATTCCATTGATTTTCTAATAATTCGATTAAGAAATCAATGAAAGTTGTAAATTTCACTCCAATAATTTTGTGAAAAGTCAGAAAAATCGTGGAAAGTAGAAATTAGAAATTCAAGTAATTTTCTTCTCACTTCTACTGAAAACTTATCGTACCATTTCATAATTTTGTTTTCGTAAATGTAATTCTCCGTCATTCTTACGACAATTACTACCAGATCATCCATGAAATTTCATTCTCTATCCAACAGTGTTAAATTCTTCATGTAAAATATCATCTGTTATTGTATTTGATGTATCAACAATGAAAATTTCATGTTTCTTTCAGCATATTGTTCATCATTCTCTACATTACATATTATTATCGATGAAAACCTAAATTTCTCAATCTATTTTGGAAAATTTATAAATCCCAGTCACCTATTATTCTAAATTACTAATCTATCGGAAATGAAAATGAATGTAATGTTCATCATAAGAAGAAAAACCTGAATTCTACAATGAGAAAAATTCTGTTTATTCAACCTTTCAATAAATTTTTAACATAAAAAAAATTACTCATTTGCTTCACTGAGAAAAATTCCAGACTCACTGTTAGAAATTGAAATTTCATGAACAGTTGACTAATAATCTTCAGGAAAGTAAAATTGAATTCGATTCATGGAATAAAAAATTTGAAATGTCAGATTTAACTGAAAACTCGATGAAATTCAACGTTCTTGAGCAGCAGGAATAAGTAAATTCCCTAATTTACGGGAATTTCAATGAAAAAATCAATATTGAGTGCCAAATTACATTAAATTTTCAATCAATTGAAAGTGAATAAAGAATTTTCCTGACTCCTATCGAATTTCACGGAGAATTGACCTGAAATGTACAGCCTGCCATTGATATTTCCATGAAATTTTGAGAAACCTGTGAAATTTTAGCGGACCTATAATGCAATAGAAATTTCCAACAACTATATGAGAAACTTCAGCGAAAAATTTTCCACACTGCTCAACGATCTTCGTTAGTCCCTCGAACCACTTCCCCAAATGAAAAAATATTGAGCCTACAGGATCAACAAACATAAGTAACTACTCCCATTAAATCTTTTTTCCAATTAGAAGAAGTAAATTGACTCTCGGCAGCGAACCCTGGATACTAGAAAAAAAAACCTCAATGAACCAACTCAATGTGGTAAAATAGCGGTACCTGGGAGAGAAAAAGAGTGATAGACGCAGACTGTTTTTCTCGCACTGGGCGTAACAATGAAAAAGAGGTGAACCAACACCGACGTACCTGGCTACGATGTACACCGCAATCACTGCGGAGCGAAAAGTCGAATCTTGGATTGTAGCTTAAGAGGGGTAGCAGCCCACCACTCCCATCAGGAAGAAAGAGAATACGAGACAGCCAGAAGGTTTTAACCTATATACACATCAGTTTCAACTATAAAGGTGGATAGCCCCAGTGCCAGGAGATTAAATGCAAATTCTCCCTCCATTTTCCCTCTTCGAATGAGAGAGGATAATTTTCCAGCATTAGATTTTATACAGTGAGCATCTTTAATTCCTGGAAAAACCTTGACTAGTGGTATTCTCCCCTTGGAATAAATTACGTTCGAATTGTTTGTTCCATTTCAAAATGAAATATTTATTAATAGTATTAACAAGCTTTCATTATTCAAAATTATTACTCAACTTATTCAATTTATAACGATTTCAAAGGGTTGTTAATGGAAATGGGTAGATAAATCATTGCTAAATGCAGTGAATTAAACTTTTCATTTTCTTTATTAATATCGCATGAGGAAGAAAGCAATTTCCCATGAAATATTCGGTTTTATCCATTCATAATGTTTATATTAATTAAATCTCGTGAAATATACAAGTGATTTCAAATATTATTACTTCCAATTGTTAATAAATAACATAATTAGCGTCACACATGAACTTTGAAGATAAATTAACAAATTATGTTGATCAGTCATCTTTTGATCAATCCTGTTAAGTTAAAACTTAATTCATTGAACTTTCCAATTGCGATCCATAACCGGTAAACCTCACTCATTGTGAACATTTAAAAATTGTAATTAAACAACTAATAAAAACCATAACACCTCTAGTATCACTTTTATTCAAACAAATCAATCAAACTTGAGAATAACCTGAGTGCATTTATTTGTACCTCAGGATCATTGCTTTAGAAATTAATCCTGACAACTTGAATCTTTTAGGGCCGACTCAAGCGCCAAAATGACACTCGCAAATTTTGAATAAAGCATCAACCCGCAGAAGCATCCGTCGGTTGCATCACTGGAAATAGGATGACGTTTATTTATTAATTCAGTACCTGCAGAGATGTTTAGTTTTGCATTGTTAAGAGAACGACAAATATTTCAATCTCACGTGGGAGTGACGTAAATGCGATCACCTCTGCCACTGGTGAGCGCTTCCTAACAATTTGCATCATTGAATAATATGTTCATCTCGATGTAAATTCGTATTTATTTGCAGCAATGGCATTACACGGCTGTCCGTCACTCTGGTGGATGGCTGACGCCACCGGAAATGCAATTGTAGGATATTTTCAGGACGTGTTTAGTCACTTTGATGTGAGTAAGTAAATTTACGGGCTTGGAGTCGATGATAAGATTATCTTCATTGATACAATGTAGTGTCTTTATTATTTGAATGGAATTTAGACGTATTTAACATTCTTTTTTATTATTTCATTCTTCGATAAAATCAAATCAATTGAAATCAATTTTCAGTAATTGTTTTATTTTATGACATGAAAAAAAATCTAAAAACTCAAATGATAATGACATTCTGAATAAGATTTTCAAAGATATTTTCTTTTCGGCTGAGACTTCTTCAACTCGGTGAAGTGATCGAATGGAATTACAAAATTAAAATACAATTGATGTCAATAAAATCTGCATCTTAAGGTTTTCGATTGATAAAAATTGTAATTGTTATCAAATTCTTTTCTCTGTTCGCTCTACCAATTCTGAAACATATCCGATAAGCATGTTGTTAAAAATGTTGGGCTGAAATTCACGGTACACTTATTGGAAACATTTATCAAGTGACAGTTCCAATGAAATGTCAAGGAATTTCGTCGTTGAAAATTCACAATTTGATGACAAATGTCTTCATAATCTTTTCTCAATTTTAGATTAATTTAAAATGTTGTATAATTTGGTACACTGCTAAAATTTTTCCACTGAAATTTCCGTCAAGATTCCCAATCCAATTCAAGATCTTTTTCCGGAAAATTCAGCCAATTTTTTGTCAACAATAAACAAAATATTGATGTTTTGATTCAAAATCCAAGTAAATTGAGAAATTCCCGTCATCCTGCTGCTCAAAAGCTTCAAATTCCGGGCATTTCCAGTCAAATTTGCAATTTCAATTGCAATTGTATTCTAAATGTGTATTCCGCAATTCCAAACTCAACTCAAACGAAAATACGAAAAACTAATTGAATTTCAGTTATCTACCAAAATAACTGAATGAATGTCATTTTTTTCTCATTAAACTTTCACACGGAAAAATTAAAAGAACATGCAAAACGATGATGAATGAAGACTGAACTGAAGAGAACTGAAGGGCTCCCTCAATCGCTAATTCAATTTCCCCATAAATGTAGTACGCAAATGCACACACTAAGATAATCAAGAAACTTTCCACACGATAATTATGTCACGTATCCTATACTCATTATGTCACTCACATCTAATGTCACCCATCGTATCATGTTTTGCTATCCAATTTCAGTTTATCCCTGACTGCATACTTCGATATTAGCGGAGAAACTTCACCGAGTGCATTCCGTACCAAACTCAAGTACCTATACCTCGGCATATCCCTGTCTGTGCATCGATTTTCGATATACGCCTTAAGTACCCAGTGCTCATGGCGTATTTCATGAAAAAGCCAAGATGAAAAATATTATTGGAGGCAGGGGGTGGGGGAGGTGAATACATAATATCCACGATAAGTAACTGTGTACGACATTTTTATTATACTTGCCAATATGAATATTCAAAATGAACAACATCAACAGCGTAAATTTCCGATGAAATCGCTCGGGGGGAGAGAAATGGTTTTGTTTGTCGTAGGACTTGATGTGCCTGAATATTTTATGAGATGACGCATGTCGATATTTTCTCCAGCATCATTGATTATTTGCAAATTTGAGGTAAAATAGGTTGTGTCAAGAATACTACTGCATGCAGAATAATTTCCACACAAAAATGCTATTTAATGGGTAAATAATGTCTCCACTAAATGTCTCTCCGTAATTTTTTTATTCTTGTTGCTTTTTCCAATACTGCAACGTTGAATTTGTTGGAATTTCTTGGAGACTATTTCAACTCGATGAAATGAATAAATGAAATCATAAAATTAAAGTAAAACTGGAGTGAATAAAAGTGTATTTCAAGGATCTCAATTTTAAAAAACTGTCGTTATCATCAAATTAATGTTTTTGTTTTGTTTTACTGTTTCCAGAAGATTGAACTATAAAATTTTGGCTGAAATTTTCGGTACATTTGTTGGAAATTTTTATTAAGTGATAATAGCACTGCAGTTTCAAGTAATTTCGTCATTGAAAAATCACAATTTTATGAAAAAAGCAATGGAAACCGTGAATTTTTCTTCAATTATTCCCTGAAAATTAATAAAAATCAGAAAAAATCAGGTGAATTTGATACAGATTTTTCTTATGCGAAATGAAATTGTGGATGTTTTTTTATTTGCATCGAAAATTCAATAAAATCCAAGTTTCTCATATTCACCCACAGATATGATGCATTTCAATTGAATGAAGTCATTTGAGTCGAATGAACGGGGTTTATTCAGATAAATCGCAATAAAGCTTTCATTCAAACTGAAGTGGATTTTTTTTAGTTATTATTCATGTCAAATAAATTTGTTATTTCATTCTAATAAAGTTTCATTGGGAACGAATAAATCATTCGCCGACCGATGGCGGTGGCTGTGTGGTTGGAGTGTGGGATGGGCATGCGGGAGACCCGGGTTCGATTCCCGGCTGGGGGGGGCCAAAATTGGTGACACCCTAAAATCTCACGGTTTCATTGTCGAGCGGGAGTCTCGCAAGAGACGACTGTACCTGGGCAGGTTTTTCCCTCAAAAATTAGGTTTTCTCTTGTCCTCCGGCGAATGCGGTACAGGGGGTTGGGGGGTGGGAAGGGAACAAATCGTAAAGACCCGAAAGGGTATACGAGAAGAAAATTTATTAAAAAAAAAATCATTCCCACGATGAAGATATTTTCGTGGAAATTAATATATGACCTTGTTAATTTTCAACCAACATTTTATTGAAATAAACGGAAGAATTGAAAATGAAGAGTTTAATTTCACTCGAAAGCGTCATTTCTCTGAGTGCTCTACAAAAGTTTGAATAATCATTTGAACTCCAAAATTAATTGTGATAATCAAACATCGCGATAAATTGAATTTTCAACACAGCAGAAATGCAAGGCTATCGTCGCCTGAATATTCATCACTTTCAAGCATTTTCATCATCATACCAGATGGGAATTGACATTTTCAATGGTATTTCGCAGCACATTTTCAACATGTATTGACATTTTTAATGTTATTCCTTCTATAAACATCAGCTCACGAATTTTTCGAGAACAAATTCTAGTGGAATTGCCAATTTTTTTTAAGTCGTTGAATATTTCCAAAGTTTTGAAATCTACTGATTTTTTATTCCAAAAATACCATAAATACCTTATGAAAAATGATATTTTTTAATCAAATAAATAAGTTTATTTAAATAGTACCGACAAAGTTTTCTCTCAAATTAAATAAAAAATTTTATTCGATGTTTTGTTTACATTGAATAAATGTTTACTTGTTACTAATTCATTAGCGCTTTGAGATGCTAATAAACTCGGAAAAGATTAAACGAAAAATTTGAATAAAAAACGGTCCATGTTTTTCAAGATCATTTTTAACCAATTTTTCTGTCCACACAAATTCACTCCAAAGCTGTTCATTAAAATTCACCCAAAATCCAACGAAAGCAGATTTTTTCAACCAAAACGCACCCTTCTTATAAATCTCAACGCGATATCCTGTGATCGGCGCCCCCTTCCCGTTTCTTCTCCATCCGCGTGCCGAATACCGTTCAATACCCCTGAATGCCATTACGCTAACGAACCGAACTGAATTTCTGCCCTCACCACCCCACGGCAATCGCAAACGGGTATGTACACAAGACGAGTTAGGCACAAGAAAAAACGAGAAATCGGGCGAGCTATGTGCGCGCCCCAAAGAGGCGGATGTAGAAATGTTGATGTATCTCCCATTTCGTTTTCCTCCCTCAAATATTCCTGTATTCAACCGGCCGAAGGGCGGAAGTATTTGTCAGACTGTGCATTCACCGATGATTTATTCATTGACGTACTCACGCTTACCTCACAATAATTTCAACCCGGGAGTTCCCCCGAGAGATCCCGCCTCGAAAAAAAATACAGTAAAAAAGAAGAGATACTCGTGGGCTCCGTGAACAATGAGTCTGAAGATGCACCGGAGGGTGGCCTTTCAAACCCAACAATGCCCTCCGTGTTTTAATAATAATCAGGACGTACACCTCTCACTAGCAACAATCGTATATCCACTAGTGACCCAATTAACGGATCTCATATAATTTGCAATTGGTGACTGTGAGCAATATCGATTTCAGCTACAGCAGCCGGCATAATCATGATGGCCCCATTTCTGCATAAACTAGCAAATGTCGATGATTAGTCAGTGCCACTGCGGCCCACGAGACATTAAAATGTTTTGCAAAGCCAAAACCCCATTGTGTAACAATCCTCCCCAAATTCCGCTGCTGCACTGTTAGAAATTTTTTGAAATTTCGTGGAAGATATTATAGTAAATCTCGTGAGAGTGGCGTTGAATTGTTTTCGGAAAAAATGGTTTTGAAATAAGTGAGATAGAAATTTCACAACTTGATTGAATTTTCAGCAGAATGTGAATATTCTGAAACAAAATGACATAAATTTTCAATTTTTCCTTGAATAGTTCGGATTTTTATGAATTTTCACAGAATAATTGATCTGAAAAATCAAGTATTATATTTTATTGACTTCCAGATCATTTGAACAGAAAATCAATGGAATATTTGACTTTTCAATAACAAGATTTCCTGAAATTTCAGTGGAACTTGGAAACGCTAAAAATTTCTGAAATTTAGCACGAAAAACTCAGACGAAAATTTAAAACAATGTGAGTCATCCACGTGAAAGGATCGATAGAAAGTCCCGATATTTGTTAGTTAATGATTTGTTATTCCAAAAATCCTCAACCCCTACCCTACACCCAGAAAAATGAGTTATTTGAATTAAATAAATAAGTTTATTTAATTACTACCAAATCAAGTTTTTTTTTCAAATTAAATAAAAAATTGTATTTGATACTAATAATTTATTATCACTTTGAGACTGTAATAAACTCGAAAAAGATTCAATGAAAAACTTGAATAAACAACGCTCCGCGATTACTCTAAAGGTCCACGAAACATTAAACTTTTCCAAATCCAAAACCCCATTGTGTAACAATCCTCCCCCCACCCCGCTCGCTGCTGTAACCGTGTAACTTATCAACTGAGCTTTATCCACGTGAAAGAATCGACAGAAAGACCCGATATCCAATATCCGATGGATCGTGTATCGAGGTGGAAAAAAACGATCAGAGACTCCTCGAAACGAAAAAAGGGGTAGTACTCGAGCGATAGTCCGGCAACGCTTTGCCGTTTTCTGGAGTTCGATTGACATTCGTCGTCATTTTCATCTCCCTCTGATGGCTTCGAGTCTCACTGAGTTCCTCTCTTTCACCACGTGATTTCTCCATAACCGATAAGAAACTGAACGAGCTGCCTCTCCAGGCGCTATCGTTACTGCACCATTGCGGGAGACATTCGGGAGTCTTCCACCTCGCCCTTCCCATCGGAGTGAGAGAAATTCAACGACTTTGACAATAGTTTCTTAATTAATAAAAACAGTCATTATTAAATGAATTTCAATAATTTTATAGATTAATAGGTTCTTAATTAATGAATTTAAATTATTGAATTATAGTGTTAAATCAATTTGCCTTGTCTTGCTTTATTGATTCTAGAAGAATTGGCTACGCAATTTTTGAAAAATTTTAGATGAAATTACTGGTACACTTCTTGGACACTTTCATCAAGCGATAGGTGCACTGCAGTTTTAGGTAGATTAGTCATTGACAATTTAAATTTCATGAAAAAATCAATGAAAACCAATCAATGGATCAACTTCAGTCCAATTATTCCGTGAAAATTATTAGAAATAAAAAAAAATCAAGTGAATATACAATTTGGTAAAGATTTTTTTAAATTATTGTTTCTTTTTCCAATTCTGCAATGTTGACATTTGTTGAAATTTAATTGTTGTCAGTCACGTGCGAAATTGACTTCAGATTAAATTCCGCGTGTTTTTTTTTGCGTCGAAAAACAACTCTCACAGAAACAATTCATTTTTATTGAAATAACCTTTAGTCGAATGAAATAAATGGGGTCATTCCAATAGATCGCAATAAAGTTTCATTTAAAAGTGAAAAAAAAACGCTCAGAGACTCCTCGAAACGAAAAAGGGGTAGTACTCGAGCGGTAGTCCGGCAACGCTTTGCCATTGTCTGCAGTTCAATTGACATTCGTCGTCATTTTCATCTCCGCCTGATGGCTTCAAGTCTCACTGAGTTTCTCTCTTTCACCACGTGATTTCTCCATAACAGATAAGAAATTGAATGAGCTGCCTCTCAAGGCTCTATCGTTACTGCACCAGTGCGGAAGACATTCGAGAGTCTTCCACCTCGCCCTTCCCATCGGAGTGAGAGAAATGCAATGATATGGAAAATATTTTCTTAATTAATAAGACTGTCATTATTAAATCAATTTTACTTGCCTTTGTTTACTGATTTTAGAAGAATTGGTTGTGAAATTTTTACAAAATTTTGTATGAAATTTGCAGTACATTTTTTTTAGAAAATTTTCATCACGTGACAGTTGTACTGCAGTTTCAAGTAGTTCAGTCATTCGCAATTTAGATTTCATGGAAAAATCAATGGAAACAGTCAACTTCACTCCAATTATCCCGTGAATACACAATTTGATACTGAATGTTTCTCCCTTTGTTTCTTTTTCTAATTCGCCAATGTTAACATTTTTGAAATTTAATTGCCATCAGTCACGTGTGAAATTTCAACATTGTTATTTTGAAATCAATATCAGATTGAATTACGCCTTTATTTTGCGCCGAAAATTCAGTAAAACCGAGGTTTTTATATTCAACACCTCTCACCGAAAGAATTCATTTTTATTGAATTAACCTTTGGTTCAATCAAATGAATGGGGTCACTCGAATAGATCGCAATAAAGGTTTCACTCAAAAGTGAAAAAAAACCATCAGTGACTTGAAACGAAAAAAGTGGTAGTACTCGAGCGGCGGTCCTGCAGCGCTTTGCCGTTTTCTGGCGTTTGATTGACATTCGCCGTCATTTTCATCTCCCTCTGATGGCTTAAACTCTCCCCGAATCTCTCTCTGTCACCACGTGATTTCTCCACAACCGATAAGAAATTGAACGTGCTTGCCTTCCGAGTCACTATCGTTACCGCCCCATTGCGGGAGACATTCGGGAGTCTTCCACCCCCTCCTTCCCGCCGGAGTAAGAGAAATCCGACGATATTGGCAATAGTCTCTCAGCCGGGGCCCCCTCCACTTCTTCGCGAGAATAAAAAAAATAAACGAATGTGAAGGTTATATATAAAGAAATGTAGAGGATGAGTTTGGTGCGGTTCCAGGAAGAAATCTCCGTGTGATAGAATCCATTGTGCGGGCATAACATATTACACGCGTATTCTCACCAAAGACGTACGATCGTTGTCTGCATAGACTCGTATTTTTCTACTGCCGATTCCCCACTCCACATCATTCGGCGCAGCTCCTCTCTCGTTCGCCCTTTTACCCGCTATCTCCCCCCTCCCCAGACCATAAAGTCTCAGAGTGCATAAGGATCACTACTCTGGTTGCAGAGGAATTGCAAGCGATTTCATCCTCCCCAGCATTCTTTTGATAACCGGATCAAGGACACACGGAGAGAGCGATTGGGCAAACTCGCTGCTATTGCATCGCTCCGTTGCTTTTTCCTCCATTTACCTTTTTCTTTTCTCTTCGTCGTTCCGATTTCTCCGCCGGGCTCTTCCTCAACTATCCTTTAATCCAAAACCCAGTTCGATTTAATTCACTGGCTGGTGAAAAGGAGTCAGACGCCAATTCGTTCTTCTTCCAGACTGAACTCGGGTTATGGAGGGAGAGGCAGACAAGTCGTAAGACATTTTGGGAAATGGTGGCTTTTTGTAATTTATTGTGTTTTTTATTTAAGTGGTTCTTTTTCTTGGATTGGAAATTGAGCATTCCTTCCTTCTTCCTTCTGGAGGTTGGAATATTGATAGTTTTTTTGTTGGAATTTGAAGAAAATTGGAATTTTAAGGATAATCTTGCAGTAGTTTTCACGAGAATGATATTGAATTCGATTTTGGGAAAAAGAAAATCGTGGAATTGAAGATTTGAGCAGGAAGAAGACAGGGATTTCTTAACTCAATTGAATTGTCAATAGAAACATGAATATTCAGTATCAAATTAGGCTGAATTTCCAATTAATTGTAAATTTATGAATTCATTTAGCTGAATTTTTCTTATTTCCATTCATTTTTATGGAATAATTCGGCGAAAAGTACATTTTCCAATCATTTTTCCATGGAATTTTCAATTGTCAGTGATCAAAATATTTGAAATTTCAGAGGAACTACTATGTGATAAGGATTTCCAAGAGGTGTACCGCAAATTTCAGCCAAAATTGTTTAACAATGTCGAATTCATGAGAATTCCGCAGTTTCAACTTCAAGGGAAATAGAAATTTCCCAGCTTTTCTTGAATTTTTAATTACAAATTACTGTCCAGAACCAAAATAATCTGAATTTACCTGATTTTTACAAATTTACTGAAGGCAATTTACAAAATTCTGAGAAAGTCAAGGGAATACGTTATCTTTCAATTATGACATTTTCTCAAAATTTGAACGTGAATGTCTGTTTCTTCGGAAAAAAAACTGTGAAATCAGGGGAAGTCTAGATATCCGATTGATCCAAATCTCCCAGAATCAGAGATCGGCAAAAATCACTACTTTAGTAATCTCAAAGAAGTTCACCGGGGATTAACCCGGGGGTTCTTTGAGATTCACCCTTCACTAATTTTTTATTAAAATTCAAAAATAATTCTTAATTAAAAAAAAAAATAATCCTAAATATCAGAATTTGATTTTTAGATTAATCGGATAATCGTCACTATTGCAAAGTTGTTTACTGATTTATAAAATATTTGAAAAATTGCAAAATTTAATTGATGATAAAATAATATTCCCAAAACTGAAAACTTTTTCGATTGATGATTAATTTAACAAAAATTAAAACCCTGTACAACACAGCTAACTGATTTTGTATGTAATGAAATAATTTTAACTCTGCATTAAATTTTGCCTACCTCTACCAAGAATCCTTATCTCATCCTCAAACCTCTTCCCCGTTTTTTTCCTCAGCGATCTTTTAATCGAAAACCGCCTTCGATTTAATTCACCGGTTAGTGAATAGGAGTCAGACGCCAATTCCTTCTTCACCCAGAATGAACTCGAGTTACGGAGGGAGACGGAGACAGGCCGTAAGGCATTTTCTGAAATTATGTTTTCTCGTACTTTATGATGCTCAAAAGCCATAGAGTCGAGGTGGACTGGAGTGGGGTTAACGGTATAAAAGAGGGTGAATAGAGGGTAAGACAGGCCAACCTTGAGCCAAGTTGTTGGGTACATATTCTTTTGTGGTGGAATGCAATTTTTCCCGGGTACATGGCGTCACATCGAGAGTAATTTTTTGAGATCTCTGGACTGAATTTCTTTGTTTGGAGGTTGGAATGTTCTTCTCTGTTATCTTACTCCCCTTCTTCTCCTGGGAATCGGCTGGGACTTTTTATTCATATTATTAAGAACCAGTGAGGATATCAAAGCGGAGGTACATCAAAAGACGGGCAGGGGAGACCGGGCTATTTCAGCTCTGGATTTTCCGTGAAGAATCCTCGGGTTGCCGCGGTTGTTTGCCTCTCGCTTATCATACGGCATCGTGAAAACGTCTCGCGCGTGACACCCAGTGGAAACCAGTTATTCCCTCCCGCGTTATCGTTACCTCAGCACAACCTCCTGTCAACTCTCACCATCACCCTCTCACCGAACCTGTAAAGCACGCAGCAGCACCAGCCAACGCCCTACAACCATCCCCTCACACCCTCCAGCTACAGGATTTCCCGAGGTACCGAGATAAGAAGTCGATAGCATCTCGCACGAGGCAAGCACAACGAACAAGCCAAAACTCAAAGTTACTCGAGGTTTACTCTAAAACTGCAGAATCGTCAGGAGTCTTCTCACTGCTTTTCACGAAAAAGTGGAGGAAACCCCCGCCCCAGCTACTTTATCGCACTGCTGTCTTAATAATCTGCTTGACAGTCACTTCGAAACTTCAATGGAAAAATAAGATTTATCATGATGAAATTGGGGAATTTAATTCAGAAAGTTTTGACACTGCGTTTTATCTCGTCAGCAGTCAGATATTGTTTCTATTGTTTAAGGAATGGCTGGGGTTTGCGGATTTATGATTTTTTTTTATTTTGTGGTGAGGTTCTAGGAATTTTATCTACATCTACAGTGTTGGGAATTTTTTAAAATTTCATGGATGATATTATTGTGAATCTCATGAGAGTGACATTGAATCGGATTTAGGGAAAAAATGGGTATTAAATTTCAAGTTTTAAATAGAATTCACGAAAATTCATACGTTTTTAGTGGGAGTGAAACAAAATAACATGAATTTTCAATTTTTCCCGGAATTTTCCTGATTTTTCTAAATGTTCACAAAATAATTGAACTGAAAAATCAAGTATTTTATTGATTTCCAGACGATTTGAACAGAGAATCAATGGAATATTTAATTTTTCAATCACAAGATTTTCTAAAATTTTAGTAGAACTTGAACACGATAAAAATGTCTGGAATTTGAGACGGAACATTCAGACGAAAATTTTTAAAAGTGCACAGTGTTTAAATTTCTTCACTGAAATTTCTGGTACACTTGGAAATTTTTATCGTGTGATAGGTGCATTGAAATTACAAAGATTTTCTTTATTTAAAATTCACAAAATGAAATCAATAAATGTATTTGATGGATAAATCAGTGGAAACACAGAATATCGGTTTAATTACCATAAATGAGAAGAAATTCAGGTTAATATATTCTTAAATTTCCAACAACTGAACATTCTACGTAATATAGTACCGGATATTCATGTTTTGAATGAAAATTCTATGAATTTATAGCATCGTCATCTTCCTGCTTCTCAAAAATTGAAAATTTTATAATTTTTGAAATCTAATTCTCCCTAAATTGAATTCAATATTCCCATCCTGAAAATTACCACTAAACTGTAGAGGAACTTTCAATTTTTCCTGACATTGGCTAAGAGGAATTATAATTTCCTCCATTTCAAGAAATCAATTCACTTCATTTTTTCTGAATTCTTCAGATAGAAAAGTAATTCCTCAAATTGAGAATAGTTTTCCACTTATTTCGAAACTTTACAGATCGAATTCAGCGATAGGTCATTGAAAAAGTGGAGAAGTTCCGCCCCAAATAAAAAAGACCCTCTGTATCGTTCCAAGAATTCCTGAAATATCCCGTGAATTGATTTCATCAATGAAAAATACTTTCACACATTTCGAAATATTCCACGCTAAAATAGCCCCTCCAAAATTCACTGAAAGATTTCACCAAAACAATACATCGCAAAAGTCGCGATGAGCTGACAAGTCTCACTCCAATTTTTCACAAAATAAAACTGCGCATTTCGTTGGTAGCGGAATCCCCGGCCTATAGTCTCCCCCCACACATAAGCCATATCAATCCCCTTTCGATGACACGAGGTACACCAAAATGATTTTATTACTGACATGACGACGAAAGCCCGCGGGGTGTTGGTAAATTCTCGACACCGGGAGCGATACCGCCGTTCAAACGGAATGGATGGGATGACGAATGACGTGACGATTTTGGGAGGGAGACCAGATTGCCAACTACCCACTCATCACATAACCATTCAAGAGAAGTGGGATAAAGAGAATCCCGTGGATATAGGAAGCCAGGGTGAAAATGCACCAGATATAGACGGATTTGAATGCTGAAGTGAGAGAGAGAGAGAGAAAGAGAGTCAGCAGTACGATCAAAATA
This sequence comes from Diachasma alloeum, assembly GCF_001412515.2. Classification (NCBI taxonomy): domain Eukaryota; kingdom Metazoa; phylum Arthropoda; class Insecta; order Hymenoptera; family Braconidae; genus Diachasma; species Diachasma alloeum. The sequence goes on along the minus strand of NW_021680499.1, from coordinate 579,064 downwards.
CAGTTACCCACCAATTGCGGACGGAAGGCTTTCATTTTACTCGATTTCCGTTTGCAAATCCGAGGATATTACGCGGGAACACTCCCATCCAACCTCTGCCTCTCGCCCCGACAGGATAGAGTGCCATTCTCGAAAATTTAATTTCCTAGAAAATAAGAGACTTCAATTTACCTCGACCTCTTTCAGTCAAGAAGCCAAACAGAGAAAAATGAATCAGTTGAAACGAACGATTGTATTATTCCAATCAACCTGTTTGCCCACACCGGCGGGAATTATTTGTCCACTTATGCAGGACAAACAGTCGGAAATGAGGGTAAATGGAACCGGCGGGGTGCGCAAAAAAATAAAGGAAGTCTATTGAATTAATGACGAAAAAAGGAATTAATTCCTGTAATTGAAGTTTACAGTGAGGGGTTTCGAGATTCAGTAACTGGTAACATCTGTGTCGAGATATCGTTACGTTTGTCCATATTAGTTCATCCCAACGGTGTTATTGCTCGACGAGGGAGATGGGGAGTGCCATATCCTCATCAAAAACAGACGCTGCGAGCGCACGTGTAATTGCACTCATCAAAATCACGGCGAGGAGAGGGGGAAGAATGGACACAGAAAATATAAGCGAGTCTAACTCAGCGTGTGGAATAACATTTAGGCTTCGTTTGACTTTATAATTTGTCCCTGAATGCTGTAGCAGTTGTTGGTATCACTCGGGGTGGAGGGTATGGGTTCACGGATTTTAGTTCTCTTCGTTCATACTGTCCATACCGCGATGACACTGGGCGACAGTGTTACCCCTCGAGGATTTAATTAAAAATGTTTATCCACGGGTATGACTCCCGTTGTTTCCAATGTTAATTTCCGAATGCCACGGTGAATTCGATGATAATACGAATCACGGGCGGAGATAAAAGGAGAGAAATGCTTGGTTAATGCACTAGAATGTTCATCATTTTTGGCGGCAATTTTCGGGATTCGGAAATTCGTGGAAATGTTCATCAAGTTATGGTTTCACTGATGTTTCGAGGAATTTTATCTTTAAGATTCATAATTTTTCAATAAAAATCAATAGAAGTCAGGAAAACTCAGTAAATCCAGCGTATTTTGGGATCAAATATTCATGTTCCGATTAAAAATTCATGTAAGTTGGGGAATTCCCGTGTTTATAAATATACATTACGGCTTTCTCAATGCTTAACACTAATATGATGGTTGGTGACTTTCGCTAAACGTATTTGATCCTTAACAAATCATAAATTACGATGTTAATAGAAAGGTATTATTGTACAATTTACGATTTTTAGATTTTCAATTTTATTTTAAAATTTTAAGATTATTGTATTTTTCTGTGTGACTGATGTTTCACTGGACTTTGAAATTTCATTATTTTAATCCCCTAAATTTCATCTATTATCGTTCTAATGAAAATTAGTAGCGACAAATTCGTGAAATTTTAATTTATTTCCAAATGTTTAGAGGGGAAATTGAATTTACAATATTCAGAAAATTTTAATAAATGACATTTCCACTCTGATTTCAAGAAATCTCGCTACGGAAAATGATATATTAATCACCTTCTCAAAATTTTATGAGAAAATTCCTGGAAACTGCAAATTTCAGTTCAACCGTTCACTGAGAATTGACAAAAATGACAAAAATCCGGTGAATATATTTTAAAATTCTGAATCCATAAAAAAATCCGTTCAGTTAAAGAAGTGCCGGATGTTCCCTCTCCACCCCCATCTGTTGAAATAAGAAGAATCAACGGCGATGAGCAAAATATTGTGCACCACTGGGGTGGAATAAAACCAAAGGGGTGACGAGAAAGGCTTCCGCTCCCTTCGCAGCATAAACGTGTGGCCGAAATTAGCTATCAGTAGTTACGTCTCTTTCAGTCTGTCCCATCCCCGCATCGCCCTCACCCTTGATTTTGGCCCTTCTCCCACGACTTTTACAAAAGCAAGTCACGTATCCCATTAATAAACCGGCAACGCAGCCATTTATATTGCACAACTTCATAAAGTCTCGTCGAGACTCGCGTCTTATCACAAAAATATTTTACCCACGGTGGTATTGCACTCCTCGCGTTTCTCTCCTCTCCTCTCTCTTGTCCACCACCTTCGTCCTCCTTTCGGAAGAGCCATCGTCTGCATCCACTGGGCCCTCCTCGTTCCTCTCATTTTCCCGCGGCCCTCGTCCGTTTGGCCCAGTTACAATTTCATTTTTATTCGACAAACGTGTACAGTTTCGGCAAGTTGTCTCTGGTCTCCAGGTTGAGATGTCCTCGCGTCCAGTCGAAAGGGGCAGAAGGAGAAATGAGAGGTTTCTTTCATTCTGGGTCTATTGATTTCTCAATGGATCAGCGAGAAAAATAAGCGAATGTGAAATAGAGAGAAATTTAGATTCACAAAATTCTGGGGCAACTGCATAATACATTCGAGCGAAATAGAACGGCAAATCAAATGAAACAAATTTCTTAATCAAATTGTCATAGCGAATGTCACAATGTGTGATAAATACGAGTGTCCGTAAAATTTCCGCTACCGCATATGGAATTGTTCAACCATTTTCGTGGCCTGCAGCAGCAGTGATCGCAATCGCAACCAATTATTTCACTATGTAAATAACCAGAATAACCGATGTACCAGTGATCGGCAAAAACGATCTCATCACGGGCAATGTGTCTCACTCGTTCTGCATTTCTCTGATTTCACTGGATTTTGGAATTGATCGGTTTGTATCGGAATACAGGGGGCATAACTTTTTGCGAAGAACAACAGTGAAGCTAAAAACAATCATGGATAAAACAATTCAGGGGAGTGAAACTGTTATTCAGTTGTGTTCCACCGGTGGCATTGGTATTTGCATGATATATATTGTTGCAAATATTTGATGAGTCTTCGAAAATTCAAATTCGGATGGAAAATAGGAAATTAAATATTAACAATGACTGGGACGAGTGAACAATCGAATTCTCGGTGGGGATTTTAAACGCGGAAATTAATTGAATGGAATTATCGAGAGAAATGGAATTATTGGAGAGGAATTGAAGGGCTGAGAAATTAAATAAATTACGCCGGAGATATTTTTGAGTTTTAAATTCGTTGGAAATGCTATTACGATTTCATGGTTTTTTTTCTTAAAATGCAATTAAGTGTGACGATTCTAAGAACTACGACTAAACAATACATGAAATAATTCCATTTCTCGTAATAAAGTGTTTGAAAATGACATTTAATAAATATTAAACAATCCCTCGAAAATGTTAATTTGCACGGAAAGTTTATCATCAAACATTAACAATGACTGATTCGAGTGTACAATCGAATTCCCCTGCGAAACTTCAAGTTGAAAAATTGAATAAATTAAAATGTATATATTTTTGAGTTTTAAATTAATTGAAATTGCTATTAGAATTCACTTAAATTCTACCTAAAACGTGAAATTTCGTGACCTATTGTTCCTTCAAATCGAATTCAATATTATTTCGTATCAGCGCAGGTTGTTCCAAGCACTCTCAAGTGTACTATAAGGTTCAGACACTAAATCTGAGAATATAAGGGTCAAAAAGTGGAGGTTAAAAAATGAGGTTCGGAATATTAGAGTCAAAAACTGAGGGCCTGAATGTAAAGGTGAAGGAATGAGGTTCAGAATGTTAGTGTTAAAAAAAGAGGATCAGAATATTAGGATAAAACATTAGGGGTAGAATATAAAAGTAAAAAAGTTGGTGTCGGACAATGAGGGTCATATAGGGGCTAAAAGCGGTGATCAGGCATAATATATGACTTATATTCAGACCCTCATTTTGTCACCTCCACTTTTTGAACCTTATATTCTGACACTTAGTGCCTGACCCTTATATTACACTTAAGAAGACTTGCTACAACCCTGCCAGATACAAAAGAATCATCTTCGAATTGAAATACCCATCCCCTAATTGAGTATAAAATATACTTGAATCAAGTATATTTTTTTCCGTAAAAGATCCAAATATTCACCAACCCTTCAAAAATCCCCATTTCCACGAAAAATTTATCATTAAACCCTAACAATGACTGATTCGATTGAGCCATCAAATTCCCCCAAAAGATTATAAACTCATAAATGACCAAAATGGAATTATCGAGAGCAATTGGATTATCATTGTCAGTCTGGTCGAATGCGAGTGGATAGAAATTAAAGGGCCGAGGTAAGAACTTAAGACGACTTAAATTTTCTCGAGATAACATTCTCTGCGAGGAACGTATTAATGCGGTATCGCTGGCAAACGTCGAATTACGGTATTAATCAAGCAGATGTAATTAAACTCCACCGAGATAAGATGTCCTATCCCGCATAATTGACGTGTCATTTGCCTAATTCACCCTAGAATAAGTTTTCTTACCCTCGCGGATATGGTCATAGCCATTGCTCTCTTTATCTCTGTTCATTGTCCCATTCTCTTGAAGTATTCTCCCAGTCTCTATCGAATTTCGATTAAATTCGAATCACAGCCAGTTTTCCGTTGTCCCTTTTCTCCCCACTTTTTCCCGCCTCTTTTCCCTCTACTTACTTCCATCTTTCCCTCCTCACACCTCTATTTCCCGCTCTTCTCTTCTTATTCCTTTCACTCCACATCTTCATGATTATTATGACTGCATTCCGAATCCTTCCACGCTTCAGACTCACTAACTCCTCCAAAACTTTTACCTCTATCGAGTTCCCCTATCCATTATTCTATTTCTCTCTGGCATTTCTTCTCTTTTACCAACGGGGATGAGAACGAAGAGAGAGAGAGAGAGAGAGAGAAAACACGACTGGAGAATCTGGTCTACGTTTCTAACGGAGTTTCCGATTTCTTCAAACTACTTTTCTTCATATTTCTGGAGTCATGCTGGTATTCTCATTGCGGTTCGCGTTCCCTTTGATGTTCGAGCGAATACGGAGCCAACTTTATCAATCCATTCCTCGTAATTTCATCAAATATTTTCTTGTTTCTTTGAGGTTGGCAGTGCTTGTGCTTATCTGCAAATATGCCTGTCTCTCGGGCATTTCTGTTATTTTTTCCCCCCCGTTCTTTATCATTTTGTTTCGCCCTGAAATCAAATGAGAATGGGTAATGTTACTTGGCAAACGGAAATTAGATGAATCTGTGGAAATGAGTTAACGAAACACTGAGTGCACATTTTCATCAGTTGAAGTTATTCCACTCGAGTGGCAATCGTGTCTTGAAATCACCGTGAGTAAGGGCATTTCCACTCACCGTCTAGTTACTTCGTGTTCAGGAAGTCGGGGGAGAAAGAAGAGGGTGAAACTTTTCATGGTGGATGTAGGCCACTCTGCTTCACTGCGGTTTTTTAATAATTCAGAGGCTTCTCTTACGAGGAAGGGATGTTCGTGCCTGCTCTCGCCACACCATTGCAAGTCCATTCCGCACTACCAGCTTGCTCCCCGAGGAACTATCGAGTAATGATGGCCAACTTCGGCAAGACTACGGAAAACTGGGTGGGTTGAGTGAAGTGGTGTGGACTGAATGACGAGTATAGTTTGGGCAAAATTGGGGAACTTGTAAATTGTCCACTTGTGCGATAACAAGATCAAGTTTTTGGGCGTCGCGAGGGGGGGGGGATTAAATACCTTCGTAACCTCATTGTAATGCGTATGGTGGTACGACGAGGAACTTTGTAGGCGCGGGAAGGAAGTTCATTCGAAAAGTACCTTAAGATTAGAGATTTTTGTTAGAAGTTTAGAAAAAATTCTAATTTTTTGAATAAAATTCACAACATTGTGCGATAACTAGATCAAGTTCTTAGGCGGTGCGAGGGGAGTGGGTTAAATATCTTCATAATCTCATTGTAATGCGTATGTTGGGACGATAAACACTTTTTTCTGCTCTGAAAGAAATTACTTTTAAAAATTATCTTTCAAATTAGGGATTTTCATTGAAAATTTAGCTAAAAACTGCAAAAACTGTGAAAATTTAAATTTTTCCAATGAAATCATTTTATGGAGATTTACTTTAGATAATGTAATTTTTACTATCTTTATTTCGTTTTTTATAAACTTAAAAATGAATTTAAATAGAAACTCATCTTTATGTACGTTGAGAGAAAAAGATTATCCTATGGAAAAATATGATAGAGTGTATGCGACATTTTCGAAAGTAGTTTTATCAATAAATAATTAATCGAATATTTATTCATAAGCCTTTAGGTTTCGTGCCTTTATGGTTTGTTACTCCGTCAATTTTCAACATTACTGTCGATAAACCTTCGTGGTTCCCGAGTGAATGCCTTATGTTGTTTCAACTAATGATTGAAATTTCGCTGACATTGGAGTCTGCATCATCACGGCTAGGCAACTCTGACACTGACGCTCTTTGTAGTCCGGAATTCCTTATGTCCACAATCGGTGATGGGGAACAGTGCATGAGTCAATAGTAGGGTGTTAATTGATCAGCTAGCCATAGCGAATATTGATCGACTATAATCACGGCTTATTGAAATATGCTTAACTCAACGAGAAAATTTAAAAAACCCAAATTAAGATGTTTATTTTCAACTCAGGACCAATTATTATTGTTCAAGAGTGGTAGCGTGAAAAATACAGGTAAACTTAGTGAATCTTTTTTTTTCACGGATTTTTTCTTACAGTTAATAAAATAAGCAGTTATTTTTGCTTCAGAAGACCCAGAGAAATGACTTTATTGTCCATTCTTCTTCTCATTTCTAAAGTATTCTTGTTGGAAAATAATAAACTTATAAAATATTTTAATAAATAATGATTAGATGTTCATAAGTTTTCGTCTGTGCAGTTTAAACAGTATTTAAATTTCTAATTAATAAACTGTTCGTAAAAATTTTCTGAATTTAACAATAGTCTTCCCTCAGTAAAGTGAGCAATTCTCGTGTCACCCCCTCGCCATAAAAATCTAAATCCATTCCACCGAGGATTACCCCAACAATTGTTATTGTTCGAGAGTAGTGTCATAAAAAAAACGTGTAAACTTCATTGAATCTTTCTTTTTTCATTCGTATTTTCCCGCAGTTGACACAATAAACAATTATTTTTCCTCTAGTAAACAAACAGAAATGACTTCTTTGTCAATATCTCTATTCATTTCAATGAGAATATGTTAATAAAAAAATATTACGTTCATTTCTAATGAATAAATAAGCTCTTTGAAAATTTTCCAATAACCTTTCCTCAGTAAATTGAGCAATTCTCGTCCCACCCCTGCCATAAAACTCCATCTCCACCTCGGAGGATTACCCCAAAGCCATCAAAACAATAAAAAAATTCTAAGATTTCCGTAATAACTGGAATGCCCCAAAGAATAAATGAAATAAAACATCTTATGGATGTAGAACAGAGAAAATCTCTCCCAGTGTAATCAAAGTCTCATTTGAGAAAGGTGGCACGGGAGTGCCAATTGCGTTAGTGATAATGGAATAGGAGGGCTCAGACAGAGAGAATGAACGAGAAGGCCCGAGAGAGAGAGGAGTGGATAGGAAACAGACGATCGCTCATCCAAGTGTTAGCAAGTTCGGTTAGTGAGCACAGAAATAGGACGTGAGTCGCTAAATCCTTCTTGGGTGGCGCTAATGTGATCAAGAAGTTACCCGGGCTCTCCTCCCCTGCCCCCTCCGCCCTTTTTTTGCGCTATTTCACTTTTTTTCTATCTTCTTTTTATCTCCCAACTGTCAGGGAAGCGCCTCGCTCCGCAGCAGGAAATTGGCTTTTGAGGGTACAAGGAGAACGAGAACAGTGGCACGATAAATAGCTACGTGCAAGTATCTCCTCTCCAATCTGCACCTCAATGTTTCAATTAATTGATAATGCAACGATCGATGTGGAATCCGGGACCGATGATTCATTAATGGGGTAATTTTATTTTTTTTTTGAATTTTTGTTACACCGGAGTTTACAACTCCGTAGGATTATCTGGGGTGTATTTAAGTCCCAAGTTTCGTTGAAACTAATATTTATTAATGCTTGCTAATTAGCGGCAGTACCTCGAGAGAAACACCAGAGGGAAGTTGGCCCTCCGTTGCTTTTGCTACTTCCCTTTGCACTTACTTTGAACATATTCCGGTGAGTACAGCGAAGAATATCAAAGATCCATTAAGACCTCAACTTGGTTTGATCCTGTTTCTCGTGTTTCATTTTTCTTGGTAAGAGTTTCTCTGCAGGTCTGGGAATCGGAACTTTATTGATGTTAATTAATTTCCGATGTACCGAGCGAAATGTTTGCTGGGTGCAGACGAAGCGAGGGAGAATTTTAAACATGGAGAGGAGGAGTTGTGACGGAGAATTGTTCTTCATTGCGACAATTACGAAATTATCTCGAGGGATGCAGTTTTGGGGGAACATGTCGGGAGATTTTCACAGTGGGGAATTCCCTTGACTTCAGAAAGCGTTCTGACACATTCCCCTCCACAGAATTTTTATTGTAATAGAGGGGGAAGAGGGTGAATAAACAATAGGAGTAGTTGTTGAAGGGCAACCAGCTCAATTATTATTTTTATTAAACTGAACTTCAATTGCGGTTTAAAAATGTATTACGATTATTCTGAGAATTATGACACAGATGGAGGGTTTATAGTTTTATAGAATATAAAGATTGGCTGGATCTAGGGATATGTGAGGTTTACGAGACTGTTATCAAGATTTGAACATAAATACGTAAAAAAAAGAAAAAAAAAAGAAATAAAAATGAACACAGAAACGTTCTGTTGGAAAAAAATTGCAATTTCATGTACAGTTGACTAGTGATTTCTAAAAGAGTAATATTAGATTCGATTTATGAAAAAAAATGAGGAAATTTGAGATTTCAATGAAAATTTAGTGGAATTCTAAATTTTTAAACAGCAGAAAGATAAGAATTTTTAATGGAATAAAGACTATTGCACCAAATTACGCTGAATTTTCCCAAATTTTCAGAGTTTTCCCAGAATAATTGAACTGAAAAATAAATTATTTTATTGATTTCCAGATCATTTCAACAGAAAATCAATGAAATATTTGATTTTCCAATGACAAGATTTCCTGAAATTTCAGTGGCACTTGAACACGATAAAAATTTCCAGACTTTGGCACGAAAAATTCAGACGAAAATTTTTAGCAGTGTACAAGCTGACGTCTTCCCCTTGCTATGAGAGAGTATTTCCCCCTTAAGCAATAAATAAATGGATAAAAATCAATAATTATCAGATATCCCGATATAAATCCGCTTTCACGAACTAAACTTGTCCGCCTATTCCAGCCTAAACCAAATATGACATAAATCTAAAACCACTTCATCCGCCTACCCTCCACCGCGACAAATGGGGTCAATATATCCTCAAATAACCATAAGACTTCAAACTGAATAGTCCAATCGTCGCATCGATGGTACAGATCGTAAAAATCTTTTGAAAACCGCACGACTAGACAGGAAGAGACGCCAGTTACTCCTTTATATCAGCGTGAATAAGTTTGAGGGTAACTCAGGAGTGCAGGGGGAAGGGGCGATACGAGTGTCTTTATTGCAGTTTTCCAGCCAAAAACAAATCCATTCAATTGCCCCGATGGGTTAAGAGGGGGAGTGAATAGCCCGAGGGGTTGAACTAAGACGAGAGGCACAAAACGAGGGGCTGGGGGGAGAGAGAGCCCGGACAGATAAGCGAAAAGAAAATAGAAAAAGAATTGCAACGACAGTTGTGGCTGGCCATTACCAGTTCGCCCATAATGCGTTTTCAGCCCTCAGAGCGAAATGTTTGTGCCCCCCCTCCCCCTCCAGCCCCTCCTGCCATCTCTGTTATGCATCCATCTATGACTCTGTCCCAGGCGAGACAGTCATAGAGCGCTGGGAACAAAAGGGGAAGCATTAACGGGACAGCAGTGCTCCATTGGGAGTCCTCTTCCAGAAATTCATTCTTATTATCTCTCCTCAGAGAATGAAAAAAAAGAGTGGAAGAGAACGAAGAAAAAAAAAGTACTGTACAGTAGTTTCGGGGGTTAGTATTATTTTTTTTTCATTCCAACAAAAGGAAAGATATGGACGCGCACGGAATCGCCAAGCATTGGGTCACACCATATCGGGTAATAAATGTTCATTCTATGGCAAAAACATGAGAATGGGTCGCAGTTTTTCTGCAGTGAATACCAACATGTTAACGCGGTTATTTATATGGTGATAAACTGTTCGTTACGGTTGATTCGAAAAATAAAATATTTAAAAGGGGAAGAAAATGAAAAAATTGTCGTAAACCTTGGAATGACCTAGGGGCACGGAGACAAGTGCGGGAATTTATGGGGGGGAAATTCAGGAAAATTCTGGGCATGTCCTAGCAATGGTTAAATTATTTATTAAAAGTTTATTTATTAAATTATTTAATTTATAAAAAATTTAATCTACGTGTACAACTGTACATGTGTCTCTACACATTCACGCCATTTTTTTCTAGCGTCAGCCCTACAATTTTTCCGGTTTTTCATGTAAAAAATGCAGAATGAGACAAGGAGACTGTTTATTTGTTTCTAGATCTCTCGAATTTCTATTCCGCGCATCGCAATAAAGTCTTCGTTATTTGGGCATTTTTTTGTATAAAAGTGTGTATGAAAAATTAAATTTTAATTGGTATCAACAAATAGAGCGTATTAAAGTCTAAATTCTTTAAAAAATCCATGGAATTCGATTAACCCCTATAAGAAAATTTTTAAACACAGAATGAAGAAAAAAAACACGCACATACATAAATGAATGTTTATTAAATTAAAAGAGGCGAAGATAAAATACAAAAAGATATGTCAAAACGAGAGGAAAAACAATGAATGAACATGAGAAACGCTAACTTTAGAGGAGAAGTTCAGAGGAAAGAAAAGAATGTGTAAATGATAGAATACAATTGGGAAAATTACAGATGTGCTACAATATGTACCCACCCACACCATCTTTAGTTACCCCACCACAAAAATTGTAAACTTAACTGTGAGCGATTACAAAGCTTCCATTCGAACGTAAAAATGAAAAACGAAAGAACTGAAAAAAACTCATAAACCCTGAAATGACGTGGGTAGATAAAAACCCATTGGAACACGGCCCATGCAAATCCTTTAAGACTCTGAGCGAGCGCTGAGAGACTGTTTAAATCCCTCTCAAGGACTTTGACAAACTATATTGGATGGGTCAGCCCCAGTTGAGAAACCTAATAAACCTGGCCAACAGCGCTTAAAAGCTCATGATACTTCTACACACAGTAAACTTGAGATTTGTCGGGTATAACACGTACAAATTAATTTTCCAGCGGCTATGTGCGAACCGTACATTTTGGTAATCCGTGCACTTCTCGTTATATCGCGCCCATAAAATGAACAGTTGATAACCAATGTGTTTCATGATTCAATGATAATTATGGGGCGTCGAGTCGGGCGGATGCTGATGCAAATAAAATGTCAATTGATTCCAGTATTGGGCAATTAGTCGAATCAATTGATTACACATAATATGCATACGTGCAACATTTGTGACGATTCTACCGGCGCTCCCTCTCTCCCCTTCATCGCCAGTAATCTCTCGATTATGCAGGCAATCTAGGGCAGGAAATCTTCACGGGATGCACTACAGAAATTCCTTATCTCCACGTATATAGGTAGACACGGAGATTCGGCGAGCCTCCAGCGTTCCTATTATTAACCCATTCCTATCCCTCCCGTTTCCGCACTAAAGCGTCCTGAACGTCGCTCCATGGAGGGCGCAGGGAGGAGGGTGCAGAGACAATCGTGTTGAATTGCCGAGACGAGCACCGGCTCCAGAAGGTGCTACGGGATATTTTGATATCATTTCATAAATTTTTTAAATAAAGCCCAAGAAAATTCCGGGGCCTGGAAATTTTGGAAATAAAGTTTTTAGTTTACAACTTGGGTGGTCGGAGTTTTTTTACCCGTTGAAATTTTTTCCCCGTGAATCCTTCCTCGGAGAATTTTTCTCATTCTGATTAATTTTACTTACGAATTTTTTTCATGTGGGATTTTGTTTCGAGTTTTTCTTCAGAAAATGCTAATTGAATTGCTTTTTTTCTCTTTGAAGGAGAAAAATGAAAAAATTAATGGCTTTGAAATCGATAAAATTGACAATTTTCTACAAAATGTGGCTAATCTTGTTTTGTTGTAGATCTTTCACTTGACGAGTTGAATTATATTTGTATGAAAGTGACGTTTGTATGTTGCTGATTACATCGAAAATTGATAATTTTAACTTGTTGAAATATTAGTAATTTTGTCTGGTTGCAGATGTTCTATTTGAAGAATGAAATCCTTTCTTGAGGAAAAGGTGTGTATAAATTATTCTTGATGTTCAAAAATTGTCGACTTCAAGAAAATAATGTATATAACAGTAAATAAAGATGAATTGATATTGTGTTCGAATACGTGTCTGATTTCATATTTTCCAGGGAAATTTTACATGGGTTTTTTTCTTGGGGACATAGGAACTTTTCTGTAAACATTTTTTCGGGGGAAAAATTTTCCGGGGTATTTTTCCCGGGGAAAAACCAATGTGAGACCCGTTTTTAGTTCATAAACAACTTTAACATAATCCTAACTAAATGGAGGCTTCACCCTCATCAAAATAATATGTATTTTTCGATTTCATAATCTCTATTCACAATTGAATAGATTCATGCACTGGTAGAATGATTCATTCATTCCGGGCGAGATTCGTTAACTATTAACGAATATTTATTCGGTCACATTCAACTCTACCATTCGTTAACTATTAACGAATGAACATTTGGTGAGACCGAATAGACCAAGTCTCCAACCAAATCCATTTATCAACAATAACTAATCCTTTCCATCAGTGTGTAAATAACGCTGGGCAGAATTATCACTCCGGTCCCTTCCGACCCGCACTAAAGCGTCTTGGGCGTCCGTACACGGACGGCGAGAGGGGAGGGGTGCCTCCTCCGGGTGCAGAGACAATCGTGTTGAATTGCCGAGACGAGGATCAGCTCCAGAAGGTGCTAAAGGGGCACTTTAGTGGCCCTCTGTTGCCTTCTGTTTTTCAGTTTACAAAATTAATTCAATTTAATTTAACCGTACAAGGCTGTGTTAATAAGTAACATGTACGTGGGGCGCTCGATAGTAGGTAGAACAGGGGGGGGGGTTGGAGGGTGCGGAGTGAGTTAATTACGTATATTAGGGGTGAACGCACGGTGGTCGGGTGCTGGATACTCAAGAAGGGCCACTCAGCGTACTCTGGTGAGAGCCGGGTGAAACGCGGGGGGATCTCGAGTGTTTCGCGCTCGACTGTGGGTAACGATCTAAGACGCTTGGGAAGAAAGTGAGAGCCTCACGGGGATTTAGTACCGAGCGATATTTCTTCGGGATAAATCGATACTTAGTTCGGTAGGGGATTCACAGAGCTGTCTACATCGATTCGGGACGCTTGAGGATTGTGCTTCGTGTGAAAGGTTTTAATGTTTTTTCATCAAATAAATTCGTCGATTCAATGAATTTTTTAATTTTTGATGAGTAATATCAGTTGTCGCGTTCGAATTGAAGCTAATGAATGGATGGAATTGAATCTTTTTTTCTTTTTCAAAGGCAGGCATTGTTGAGCCCTGTCAATTGCCATTAATTAAAATTTAATACGTCGATCAATTTTTTCAATTTTCGATTTTTTTCGAAAATCGGTTGTCTAACGATAACTGAAAAAATGTTCTGCATTGATTGAATGATAGCTCGATGAATTTGTTTAGATGTCCTTATAATCGAGTTCGAACGTGAAGGCGACGGCAATAATCGTTATTTTGATTCCTTTGAAAATTTGCAAAAATTTAGTATTTTTTGAATATCAGAATTGCGGGGATATCTTTGAATATCATGCTTCAAATTAATTCAATCATAGCGTAAAATAGTTGTTTCAATGCCATTAAGTCGAAGTTAAAGGATGATTACGATAGCTATATTGGTGATTTTATTTTTATGATAATTGTTGAAACTTGAGAATTTCTCATGAATTTCCCTGAAAGTGAGCTTACTAATGTTTGCTTCAAATGTGATATTTCAAATTCATTCAAGTAAGGGATAATAAGAATAATGATAATGATAACATACAACTAATTTGAAAACCTGACAAAATTGGCCAAAAAGAAATCTTATTCAATCTAATAAAATGAAATGAACAATGAATTATACATGATAGAAGGAAATGATGTGCAAAATAACCATTCGGAAGCATATTGTTAATTTATTAGCAAAAATAACTATACTATATGCAATACAAGAGCAATTTCCCACTTGTTATTCTAGCTTTGATTCCTAATTCACTGTTAAAAGTTTGGAATTTCATCGATAGCTAACTAGTTATTTTGAGGAGATTAAAACATTTGGCGATTTATACTTATTTTCATATAACAATTGAACCGAGATTCGAAATTTCGAGTATACCAGAAATAACGGAACTGAAAAGTATAGTTTACTTTTATTTCACGTAATGCATTTCACAATCTATGTGTGAATATTATACGCCTGTAATGGAACACATGTTTGATATTTTCCCTTAAAATTCTTGTAGAAGATAAGAAATCTGAAGACGCGGAAATATAATCATACACTTAAATATTTCGAGAATATACTGTTGATGTTATAATGGTCATTTCGATCAATAAAAAAATATTGGAAGAAATGCTCTGCCAATAGCCTGAGGTTAACCCCCTACGAATGAGGAAGAGTCGACTCAACCGTTTGAATTTAAGACGAAATAAAAATCCTCATTCAGTTAGAGCATTTCATATTCCTTTTACTAAAAATAAATTCGTTTATGATGGAAGGGGGTGAGATAAATTTTTACAACAATTTTTAATACACATGAATCATAAAAATTTTCATTATTTTAACGCCTTTACGGTCTGCCCAGTAAATTTTTACTCCTCCCTGGGTTCGATTTATGGCCCCATATGAATAGTTAGATTGAAGTTAGGGAGAGTGGTATCTCCTCGCGGTTATAACCACTCTCTCGTCCCTAAATTCTCCCTTTTTTTCCCCCCTCTCTGCATGTGTGTGCGCTTGGCACAAGGTGAACGAGGTCACTCAGACCTCGACTCTGATACTAGAGATACTGTGTGTGGCATACGGCCCTCTTGTTGCATTTGAAAACGTAGTCGTGCATTCATGCGTACACTCTACCTGCGCCTGTAATTTCAAATTTCGCTTCCCCCGGTCATACGCTGTCACACCGATCCCATTCTCATTCACTGGGCTCAGCGTGCACTGCAATATTTCAGTGGCTTCGTACAATGGAGTCCCACTGTATTTCGAGTTGAAATTGATTATGTTTTCAGATGATGAGAATTTCTTATCAAATATTTGACTATCGATATTTGCATTTCTCAGGGGTTGTATTGACTTAGTCACGCTTGACTGATATTATATTGTGGTCAGGTGAGTTGTGTGCGGCTAGACCAGGGTAAATATGGGACTCGGGGTAAATAAAGTGAATATGCAGAACGTGTTCGCGCAAACGACGGGATTAATATTGACTGCAGTCGGGATATAAATTTGTTACATCAATTTTTAATTTCATTTTTGTTTACTGACCGAGGTAATGCACGGGGAATTTACTATTTCGATAAATAGCTAATTACTAAGTAATATAAACAATCGAACGGAAAATGTTCTAGATGTACCGTTAACAATACTGTTAATTGTACTGTTAACAATTTTTGGATGAAATTTCCGGCGCATTTGTTCGAAATTGATATCATCTTACAGTTCAGGTGGAATTTCAAGGAATTTCATCTTTGAAAATTCAAAATTTTATGAAAAAATCAGTAGAAAATTTGTTATTTGTTATTTTTTTTATTTAAGATGCCCCGAGGGCAATTATAGGGTCAAATCATATTTTATAATACTTATATTGACAAATATACACATTTTTACATGAAAAAATTCCAGAATAAAAAGATGGAGCACGTCATAGCATTACCTTCAAACGGGGCTTACATATTCCGCAGGGATTTAACAAAATCATACGCCTTGATAGCAGTTGTAGGCATCGGAGACGTTAATATGTCCAAGGAATCATCACAATAGTCAATCAGCTTGTTCACAATGTAAATTTCATTTCAATTATTCCATGAAAATTGATAGAAATCCGGAAAAATAATTTGAATATATTCTTTAATTTTGAACTAATTGTAAATTCAGTGCAATTTGGTACTGGATATTATTATTTGAAGGATGACCAACTATCTTTTACAGTTTGGCACGGACTACACTATAGATTCAACCATTTTCAATCATCAAATTTGTCAATTGAATTGCGCGAGAAAAATTTGAAAAAAATCACAAATTTCAGCGGTATTTATTACATTCTGCACAGAATCATTATTTTTTTTAACATTCGATGTTGACAAAGAAATAATTGAAATTGTGTAAATTTTCGGAAATCTCATTTTTTTAGTCATGAAATCGTTTTCTGGTAAAATTTTGAATATGAACAAATGATTTTTATGATGAAAAATTGATTGTTTATAAATTATTTCTCGAAAATGCTCGTAATTTTCAAAAAATGATTTTTTTAATTATATCATCAATCTTCTTCCAAATGTAAACTTTTCAATTTTGTTTTCAGATTTTTTGCAATGATTTTAATAGTTCAGATAATTTGCAAAGTTTAAATGAATCATTGTAAAATGTAAAATACTATGATTTAAAATGATGAAATCATTGTAAAATGTCCGGAAACTTGGGGTCAAATTTCAATGAATTTTCAGTGAAATCTGAAATTTCATGGTGTTTCTCCCTGAATTGAGTTAAATGTCACTCTTCTGAAAAATCCTAGTCGACTCTATGTCATTATCTCATTGCTCGAGGGGTGAGAATATTGGTAACAATCACTCGAAAATCCCAAGTGGCAAATGACGTTTTTCCAGGCAATTTCATATTCAAACCGACGCCAAATACGCCGATCAGTGTTTGGTGCACCATATGAGAAATCAGATCCAACGTCACGTCTATTGATAATTAGTGGCCCCATTCATGTTTAAACGAATTTTGCATATACATGATATTTATACAGCTACGTGACACAGTGTCACACTGGAAAATTCGTTGTTGGTCGATATCCAGAGGGTTTTGGGGAGGGGGCGAGTGAGTGAGTGGAATGAGTAAAGGCCGAATGGTTGAGTTAGTTTGATGGTGGTACACACACCGTGGGGCTCGGGCACTCTCCGGTTTGGGCATATGTAACAAGCCGTGCTACGAAACTTTATGGGCTGGTACCCGTATACAAACGACGAATTCTGTCAATAAATCATACACACCTACGACAGCTGTAAATAATACAGATAATTCAGTTTTACGGGGTGGGATGGGTGTGGGTGATTGGGTATCATATTTGTTCATTTTTCGAACTGTTTCCTTATTGTCATTGGGAGTA
Organism: Diachasma alloeum; assembly: GCF_001412515.2. Lineage (NCBI taxonomy): Eukaryota > Metazoa > Arthropoda > Insecta > Hymenoptera > Braconidae > Diachasma > Diachasma alloeum. The sequence continues at coordinate 561,663 of NW_021680499.1, read as the reverse complement.
TCTGGTTTTATGGCGTGAAATGACATTTGTAGGTTTAACAAATCAAAATATTGCGAAATGTTTTAGGCTATTTTTGGAATAAATTTATGGGGAATTGGGTGCAAATGGGGTTTGAAAAAAAAATGTTATGGAGGGTTTGAATTTTTTAGTGGGCATATATCCGTGGCGGGAGATGGATTTTTTTTACGCTGAATTCCATTTGATATTCAGTTGGATTTCGGGATTTTCATCAATATTACCGTAAAAATTCTGTAATAAACTTTTTTAATATTACAAATTTTGCTATTTTTTTAGGCGTTCCATTTACATGATAGTTATAACACAAGAAAAGAGCCCTGAGGCAACTTGCATTGGTGGGCTGGCTGAGTTGAAATCAAAATATTGCGAAATGTTTTAGGCTATTTTCAGAACCAATTCATGCGGAATCGGGTACAAATGGGATTTGTAAAAAATTTGTTATGGAAGGTTTGAATTTTTTAGTGCGAATATGTCTGAGGCAGGGAGATGGAATTTTTTACGCTGAATTTCATTTGAAATTGAATTGACTTTCTAGATTTTCATAAATATTACCCTAAAAATTCAGTAATAAACTTTTTTGAAATTACAATTTTTCTATTTTTTTGACGTTTTATTTTCATCATAGTTATAACACAAGAACACAGTCCTGAGAGACTAGTCCACTGCGTTGGTGGGCGGGTTTAACTACGGGAAGCTAGGCAGCGCTGAGCGTAGTCACTAAGTGGAGTGGTGACCACGAGGGAACACCTGGGATGGTTGACTTGAAATCAACATATTCCCAAATTGGTTAGGTTGTCTCTAGAATGAGTACATCTAATGCAGGGAGATAAATTTTTTTTACACCGAATTCCATTTGAAATTCGGTTGAATTTCTGGATTTTTATAAGTATTACTGAAAAAACTTCAGTAATGATCGTTTTTTGAAACTACAATTTTTCTATTTTTTCGTCGTTCTATTTTCATCATATTTAGAACACGAGAAAAGAGTCCTGAGGGGGTACCTCGCTGCGTTGGTGGGCAGACTTAACTTTGGGAAGTTATGCATCGCTGAGCGCGGTCACTAAGTGGAGTGGTGACCACGAAGGAACACGTGGATGAAACCGGTGGTTGAGAATTGGAAGGAGGAAAGAGCTTTAAGGACGAAAGTGGTCCGGAAAGTAAAGATAAAAAAAAAGCATCCGTAAAGACCGAAAGATACACGAAAGGTAACCGAAATAAAAATTGCGACAAGAACATAATCCACAATTTCTTAAATGGAAGAACAAATTTACGAATAAAATCCCTAACAATTTTTCCAAACCAATTATATTGTACTAGATATTCCATCAATTACAGTAAAGTATAAATTAAGCTCAAAAGCTGAAAATAATCAGCCAATTCTTTATTCATATCGCAAAATAAATTAGATAAATCAAATTCAGTCAATCAATTTTTTTCCATTTTCGAAACCAATTGAAAGTTCATATAGGCAATTTATGAATATAAAAAAAACTATGATGAATTGATTTGAAAATACGTTCAAAGGTCTAAGAATCCACTCTTCACACTGTAAAAATAATAAAGCAAATAAAATTCAACAATCAAAAGTATTTCTCCCGTAAAAATTGATGAGAATTCCCATCAAATAACTCCCTCTAAATATTTCAACAATTTCCCCTCGAAATTCTCAGCAAAATCACCTATCACTGTATTTCAAAAACCCTTTAGCAGAAGAAAAATCGTTTTATTAACCCCAGGAATTTAATAATGAAAGAGGTGAGGCGTTCAAATTGAAAGAAAAATTGGTATTTCAACGATTTCACCTCTCATGTAGCTCCCACGTCACGTACGACGAGCCTCAACTGAGGTGAACTTATTGGGAGAAAGGCTTTAGGGACAAACTTTTCAACTTAAATCGACACTAAATTAACGCCGAAATCGGCTTTAAAAGTAGGCGATTTGAAGTCACCGGGTTGCGCCCACCCTAAATTACACGGATAACGAGACATTAGTTGGTACGGACACGTACCCTATCCGCGAGATACAGAAAGCGAGGGTTTCTGGGTATATTTTTTTCCTCCATACGCCCTCCCGCGAAAACGAAATGCCAGAGAGTGGGATAACGGAGTATGGGGCCATCCAGTGGAGTGGGTTTGGCCCGTTAACAAGAGCCGGGGAGAATCACACGGACGTATAAAGGGGGATGTTAACTGAAAACGAGCGAATAGATCGTGCCCCTGGTTTCTGCGAAATATAATATTCCATAAAATTCTCTGGAGGCCACTTTTGTAATTAGCCGCAGTGTCAGAATGACAATACAACTCTCAAAAGTGCTAATTCAATTAATTTCTGGGCCTCACATCGACGGGGAAAAAAGGATTTCATGACTCCTTTAAATTAATTCTGGCACTGTTTCAACCCTGACTTACAGATATGAAGGGACTGCCAGCAAGGGGAGGGGAGAAATTAATGTTGGATCGGGCAAGTTGCAACGCTAAAGTTGGATAAACTTGGCACGCGAACGATCGCTAGGTAATTAGGCTCCTTCGTGGGCTAATTGCCAAGTCTCTGGGCGTTGTTTCAGGGGCTAAATTAAAATAACGGTGAATTTGGATATTTAAAGGCTGTGGTGGAGGTTCATTTCTTTTAATACCTTTCAGAATCGCATGTGCGGTTGGGTTGAATGGAGAAAATATTGGGTATGAATTCTGATTAATTGGGGGACGTCTAATTGAACTACTATTAGGTACAAAAAATTAAGGCTGAAGGGAAAAAAAAAACTTGGAACATTAGTCGAGCACCGCACAAGAGGTTTCATCGGTTGCGAATAAATTTGCGACCAAGATCAGAATATCTTACGCGAAACAGTAATTTTTTTGAGAATGATTTTTTGACAAATTAGAATATTGTTCATGAAAATGAGAATGTAAAAGGAAATTCATTATTCATAGTAATCGTAAAGTGAAAACGGAAAAATAGTGTGAAAATTACTCAATATTTTCACACAACTGTACTACACTGTCTGTCGTCTTAAAATGAGACGTTTTTCCGTCTAAAAACAGGACGTTTGCTAGACATGACGTTTTCATAAGGTCTTGAAATACGAGTCGCGAAAGTGGAGACTTTGTTTTTTGTCTCAATCCAACACATTTAAAGACGATTCAATCGCTAGTCATTTATAACGGCCGAATGTGATAAGATATTAACCCCATAGCATTCAGAAATATTATCATTGCAAGATCAGAAGGAAGTAAACCCTTCAATATTACTCTAAGGACAAATCATTCTCAACTATATCTTCAATCACAAAACTTTTCCCGAAATGTTTAAACTTCCGTCAAATCCTGCTTGATAACCAACATTTCTCACGAACCAGAATTGAGTAGCCAAATGGTAAAAGGAGATAAGTGTATTTTTTTAGAAGTTCGTAATATCGTTAGAATAGAATACTTTATTTCCTTGATGCTACTGTTACAGGTTTACATCTACACAAGCCAACCAACAAATATCTCCAATAACATGCCAATAAATTGTTCGTAATATTATTATTACCATTTGAAACTTAATATTTCAATGTGATTCACGCAAAATGTGTTATTTTTTAAAAAGTGCACTCATCTTCTTTTACCACTTCGCTACTGAATTATCAGCGAAAAAATCGATGAAGTATTTGTAAAATAAAGGAGACATCATAAATTAAAGTAAAATACGTCTAATGTCTTACTTGGAAACGGTAAAGATGACTTGAATTTCCGGACACAAACATCTAAAAAAAATGGTAAAAAAGTTCCTCAATTTCAGACCCTAGATTTTTTTGTGCACAATGCGTTATAATACCCAGTTTTAGTTGATCCGGTTAGCATCGCTGGTTTACAGTAGCTTCTATTCACCCAGCGGTACAGGCGACTTGACCAAAATTGTCGAATCGATCCATTCTCGATTATCTGGCCCTACGGTTGACTCGTCACAGACAAAAAGCTCATGGTGCGAACGCTACCCGATTGAACGCATTGATTTGCCAACCAACAGAGTCATTGGCCAGAAGTGATTTTGAGGACGCGTAACAGTGAAAGAGAAACACGATAACAGAATAAAATACTCGCGTCCCTCATAAGTTTCATCACGCATGGACACAAAGTAGGAACAATGGTGCTATCACTCCCGGTTTTATTGAATTAGCCAAGAACTACTCGCCGGTGATAAACCCGTATATTGATATGTACTTTGAATTGAACGTTGTAATCTTGTTTCCAGATAAATTCAGGGGAAATTTCAATTCCACTGTGATGACCAAATCACTGCTGACTGCACTGGCAACAGATGGAAATGATGATATCACCGAGTTTGAAATTACACTGGATACATTAAATTTTGGTTAAAAAATTGGGCATATCCCCGGGTTGTTTAATATTATGGGTTCAGTGGGGAGGTGGGAAAAATGTAATTTGGGGAGAGAATTCGCAGTCTGGGGTAACCCTTCCACACCAGTTCATTATCAGAGGGTCACAGATGTACGTGAGTATTAAACCCTGAATATCATTATGAAGTATCATTATAAAGTTTAGTAATGGTTTTTAATAAACATCGCTTGGGGTCGACTACACCCGGAGCATTCTTCGGGCGCACAAAGCTCGATTGTAAAAATTCTTTTTCAACTGTTTTCAAACGAGAGATTGAAAGGGAGTTGCAATCTACCTGGCTAGCCATGAGAGTCGGATGAACATACGGGGGCACAATCGGCCGAGTCGCAAGGGGCAACTTTGAGGGCTTTGTAGCTTGTTTGTAGTTTTGTTTTGTTCTGTTTCCCGATCTTTTGGTATCCAACTTTAGCTCCGGTCATTCCAATGGGACCTATTTTACCGTTGTTTATTTCCATTCCTGTCTTTTTTCGTTATCAGGGCGAAATTGGGAGCGAATAAATGTTGGAAAAAATCGTGAAATACGTTTGCATAAGTCTTTATTTAGAAAAAATATTGGTTACACACAATGAACATAAATTCAGACAGATTCGTCGATATGAATCTACGATAAATTGGAGCTTTTTATTCGTTTTTTTCCGTATTCGTCGAAACTGGAGATCATAATAGAAAAGTTTGAAACCAATAAATGAAAAGTGCTCAATAAACACGAGGATTCGTGGGCTATCGTAACGAAATGATACTAAATAATCGGATGCCGTTGAAACTTTCAGCATAAAATTCAAATTAATGCTGTGGAACAAAAAGTCGAGTATTTCGTGTTATTTTCGAGTCATTTTTTTTCGGCTTCATTTTTGTATTCTCGTGGAATCCACGTTTACTGCTCCATGATAAAAAAAACAAAATGTGAATAATACGATACGGGATAGGGGGATTTAATATTGTGGTGATGGGACGGGGGGCTGGTAGTTTCGCGTGAATAATAGTGTTATTGCGCAGACCCGACTGTTGTGGTTGCCGATGATACTCCACTTGAGGGAACACCGGAAGTCGGGGAATTCGGTGGTGCATAAGGACTTCCGCAGAGTTGATCCGCTATACGACCACCCTCCCTTAATCCACTCAAAAATGCTCCGTGCACGGTTGCTGGATAGTTGCGAATCGTGTGCTCTCCTATAATTCATAAAGGAACATTGAATAAATTATGGTAATACATTAGCAGATATGGGAGAGGAGAATTTGACGAAATAATTTTTTGAATGCAGTCATAATCGTAAAGAGCAATTGGAGGTTCTGGAGAAAATCTCAGTTTCATCCTCGATTTTTCACGAAGAACATTTCGCTCTATTGGGCCGTAATCATAAATTTTCATTTCGGATTCATGCGAAATTCCAGCATTATGGTTTGTGCGGGGGGAGGGTGAGACTAAAAAATATTCCATACCAGCGAAGAAAACTTCGGGCTATGCATGTACGCCAGGGCTAAATCGACCCGACGAGAACATGAACAACAATTACAAAACAAACAAGTGGGAAATTGCTTTCGTCACACCGTAATCAATATATTTTTGCTATTAAATTAGCAATTTGTTTGTGAATGGCATTTCTATGAGGATGTATTTTAAATTGAATTCAATGATTCATTGAATTCAACATTGCCCCAACGTTGGCAGCCAACATTGCCCCGCTGTTGAAATTTTTTACCTTTCCCTGAACATTGGTTTCCAAATAAATATTTTCAACAACAGATGACGCAATCAATCTCATGATCGAACTCGGTGAAAAGAGCATTGGGAAAAATATTTTGAATAACAATAGGATTCATTTAAACAATTATTTTCTTAGTTATCTTCGAAACGACATACACACTCATACATAGCACCGGATATTCGAACTCCTAATGCCATAATTAGTTATTCTGACACAAAAAATGGGAAGTCACCGATTTGACGAATATAATGCTTCCATTCGGAAGTGAAACGGTAAAGAACACAATAATATTGTTAAATAAAAGGAGCCCGATTCATTAAAATAACTTTATTGCGATAATTAACGGTTAAAGAAAACAATAACATGACGTAAAACTAAAGATGCGTTCGCGGATCAAGACATCAAGACATAAGATAAAAGAATAACGAATCGGAAAGAGACGATCGCACGTGAAGGTGGTTGAGAGGGGGAAAGATAATGAATACGCAACAATACGATCAATAATAAGTGGAGTAAATATGTAAGAGTGATCGATGAAACCTCTGTTATATTTTGGTATTCCCTTAGGGGATCTTTTGTATCCCAGGAAAATAATAAACTGCTTCTATCGTCTTGGGATCTCTTCATTAGGATCCAATGTATGTCTATGGCACGAGAAATTTTGGTTCCGAAATCCCAGCATCACGATTCATACCGCGGGGAGAAGATACTGAAAAATATTACAAACCAGCGAAGAAAACTCTGGGCGGTGGTGGTGTAGCCCCTGCGGGCTGATTCGGTGGTGGCGGTGGTGCAACGGGTGCAGCGAGTAAATCGTAGTCACTTCCAGAGCTACCTACAGCAACAAAACTATAGGATCCACGTGCCCAGGGATCTGCACGCCATCTTGTTACAACGCTCTCGCGTGGCTGTGGCACGACTTGGTTTCCAAATATTCCCTGGTGGAAAATACGAGGAATCTTTAGTCATATAGATCACCAGGACCTGACTTTGGGAACAGCGGTGGAGTCTCAAGTGTTCTATGCACATTCCCATGGTATCCAGGGAGAGAAGCCAAGTTGTGGGGTAGTAAAAGGATTTTGGATGCAGAGTGATGGAGACAGAGCTGGGAAATGGGAGGACCAAAGAGGATAAATAATTCTCTGTTGAGGGAAGCGTATTTTTGGCAATTTCAGAAGATTTTTTTGCTGTTGGAGAACTTTGTGAAATTGACATGATCTGCCACAGGACTTCTGTGTATTTCTTGAGAATTCAGTTTTAAAAGATTTATAATTTTTTTTTAATCGTTATTTTACATCGCTTCGACCCCGTTAGGGTATAGTGCGATGATGATCAAGACATTAAATGGTTAGATCGCACCATTCTACCCGACCGGGATTTGAACTCAGAACCTTTTGCATGTGAAGTAACGAACATACCCACTGCGCCAAGCCACCGGGCTGTTTTATGATTTTTAAAGATTTATCAAACATCAGGCGCACAACAGGTTTTCTTTTTTAAATTTGGTGGTCATTCCCTGCTGAAATAATGAAACGACTTACTTTCAGCACAGCGATGCAGCGCCCAACGATGACGTCGTCGCTCACATTCTCCATGACGCAGGCTGCCTCGCCCGCAACAAGGGCCAAGAGCACTGGTGCTTTGTACAAGTTCCAGAAGAGGAACAATTCACCCCTCGATGCCGTCGTACTGCCAACGTGACCGAACAAATTGGCAGTGGGATCCCAGAAGATTCTCTCGAAGCAGAGGACCACCTGCAAATTTCAATAAAGGAAATCAATCTCAAAGGTTCGAGAAAACCAATACCAATAGTATTGATTCACTAATGGAGGGGTATGAATCGACTTAATTGGAAGACACGACGGCTGTCGAGCCCTAGTAGAAATTAATGATTAAATGGAAATAAACCACTGAGAAGCTAAACATCTAAAGAAGATGATAGTCGTCATTTTTATGAGAATGTTTTCAAGACAAGAGCATTGCCAATTAGAATGTGAATATGAAAGGGGATGAGTTATTCTTGCAAATCGTGAAATGAATAATGAAAAATACAGCGAAAATTACCTAATATCTACACAAACCTGTACTACACTGTAAAAACTAATATCTTCAAGACGTTTTTTCGGTTTAAAAACGAGACGTTTCCTTAATATTTTGAAATACGAGTCACTAAATTTAAAACTTTTTTTTTGTTTAGTATGACGGCGGTACTATGTTAAGACATTAACGCGTTTGAGACAAATGAATTCAAAATAACTTCAATTTGGAGACACAACTGTCTTGAAAAATGGGAGAATAGCGTCTTAATTTCAGACAGTACATTTTCTACTATAGAAAATTGTTCTCTTTTATGATGACCGTAGACAGACCTCAATCGATGAATTTGTTCCCGACTTAAGAACACTATAAAAAGTGTGAAGAGTGTTCATTTTCCGCCAACTTGCCCTAACCGTCCTATAATTTTTCCAGTCACCATCATCTCAAAACCCAACAATTCACACAATTCTTTACACAACGATTCGTTGTCACCAACCGTTAAGCCAACAGAGTGCAAGCCACTCGTCATATATGCAGTCACCCGAACATGAATTTCACATTTCCCAATAAAAGCCATGTACAACGCTGAACGTTTTACCTTGTTGAGGTTGCCAAAGCCAAGTCGCTGAATCGCCTGGGATTTCCAATCCGGCAGTGGTGGATTGAATGCCACTGCCGATGGTGCTGTTGACGCTTTCAGTACCCCCAGTGGTAGAGTCACCAATACAGCATCGGCCTTATGCACAGTGGGATTGGTGTGAGAGCTGCGAGACGGTGCTGCCCAAACTTCAACACCATTTACACCGTATCTCACAGCTCTCACAGCTGTATTCAATCTTATGTCTAAGCCCTCGGATAGGGCAACTGGAACGCAGGAGTAACCGTTGCGGACTGTAACAGAGAATTCAATCATACAACATTAATTGAACGGTTCTGGGTGACGAAGGGAAAGGAAAACCCTTACATCAAAGTAGCTCTACCCTTACGGTAAATTCAAAGATTATTGAAAACTGCAAAAAAATTGCAGAAAACTCGATTAGGCTTGGAATTCTAATTTTTTTCTCAATTTAATTATCGTTTTGGTTTTTCAATGAAGAAATGTTTAAAAATCAGGATTTAACCCAGGGTCTTATGTGTAAATCAACATTTCCATTGTAATCAAAGATTAAAATCTGAATTTTTTTTCATTAGATGTGAAAAAATCAAGAATTCTGTTTCTAACTCATGGTGGCTCACTTATTTCTTCAAATACTTCATTCACGTTTTCTCAATGCCCGACCATGTTGCATGAAAAGAGTCAATCATTTTATCATGATAATTTGCACTGTATCCTGTCCAAGAAATGGACGACGAGGATCTACCGGACTTATTCACTAAAAGATCAATAAAAGCTTAAAACAGATTTTTCATTTACGCACAAAAACTAAAAGATATTTAAATAGGGCGAATTGTGGCATTCAATACATTAATATTTCGCCGGACAGATAAAGGATTCAAAGTAAATTTATAAATAGCTTGAATCGCAGTAAAGCTGGCATTGAAAATTATGTTGTGAAGCAAAATTTGAAGGGAGTTAGAAATATAAGGGTCAGAGAAGTTTTGTGATCAGAAATCCTGATGAAAACGATTTTTGTTAAGAATAATATTTAATATTTTTACACATTTGTGATATTGCAATCACATGAATGCATTCCCTTCCCAACCTCTCAATAAATTCAGAACTTCACTAAATTGGAAGAAAATGAATAAGTTACCACAAAAGTCTTATGATCCCGTCTTAATGGCGCACATTTGTGTTTCTGATGTCTTCAATTAAAACGTCTTGGAGACACTTTTACAATGTAAAACGGAATTTCATCTAATTAAAATCAGATAATGGGTTATGCCACAAATTAGTATGTGGACTAGATATTACTACGTCATATGCATTATTATGTACCCCCCACCCCCCCAAGTTGGGCACAATATCTTCTTGAACGCAATTTTTCAGCCGAAACGTCTCTCTGCAATAAAAAAATCGACGTAATCCCAAAAGAAATGAAACAATAGAAATAAACGAGGAATGTGATGAAGACGATAATGATCGTCAATAAATTGTCCAGCCCACGATGTCCCCCGATGACGCACATCTCCTCACACCCGAAAAACAAGTCATTGAAAAACTGTACGCATTTTGAGTACCATATAACCGCGCGTCGGTATGTTCTAATAATGACGCTTATGCATCTCTGTCTAGCTGGGTTAATTATGTTGATGGTATTGCCGCGTGGCTACCAAGCGAATCCTGTGGCGTTAGCCCATTTCGTTAATTAAAATTTATGCTACCAATCTGTTAGCCCGGGCGAAAAGCGTCGTAATTTAAATTAGCACTTTCGCTCATCGATCCCTCTATTATTCTGGGGTCTACCGCTACTTCGTCACCTTGATATTCAGCTCGACTGCTCTTTTCTTATTATTTGCACACCACAGAGAAAAACAGTTTCTGGTTTACGGGATCACGGTACTGGAATCTAGAACTTGGCAATGGAATCAACAAGCGTTGGGGGCATTCAAATATTAGAGGGGAGGACGCTCTGTACTTTGTGACGAGGGGGAAAAGGCCTTGCCTAAGTTGTGAAGTCACATCATCATTAATGAAGATAATTGGAGCAGAGAAGGATGTAAATTCAACAACCTCAAGGTTTGTATTTTAAGAAAGCTGGGGTTTTTCATTTCGGTACCGGCAGGTTCTTGTTTTAAGAACCTAAAGTACTAGATTACAGGTTGAGGACTAGATTACATCACACAAATTTTTATCACGTTTAATTTCCACTGAAATTTCAGGAAATCTTGTCATTAAAAAATCTAATATTTCATTGAATTTCTGTCCGAATGATCTGCAAATCGCGAAAATCCTTGATTTTCAATTTAATTTCTCAGTCAAAAATCTGAAAAATTCATGGGATTTTATTTCGAAACGTTCATGTTCCATTAATAATTCAATCAAGCTGTGGAATTTCCGTCGCAGTCCCACTGAAAACTCATGAATTTCTACGAATTCTACCTAAAATTGACATTTCATAATCATTTTCCCCCAAACTGGATTCAATGTCACTCCCATGAGAATTAGTACCATTTCTTCCATTGAATTTTTAGTATACTTCTTGGAAATTGCGTTACGTGACAGTTCCACTGAAATTTCACTGAATTTTGACATTGAAAATTCACAATTTGAAATTGTCTATAATAATTGCAAAGAAAAATCAGGAAGAAATAACTGAATGTAAAAATTCGCAGAAAATTTATTCATCTTGCTTGCCCTTTTCCGAAAAATCCCGTATTAATGGAACAGAATGATTCTTCGCCTCAAATTTTTCCCTTAATTAAAATTCAAAATCCCGAACCAAAATTTCGTTCTCCAATTACCTACATTGAACAGTAATTTTTTATGTGATTTTCATCAATTATTCCATCTAAATCCATAGAAACGAGTGAAACTCAGATAAATAAATTCTCGGTTCTCCGATCAATTGGAAAATTCCACTCAATTTCCAATCAAATTAAAAAATTCGTTATCACCCCCGCACCCCTAAATAGAATAGACTGTCGCGCTCGTGACAATCCCACCTAAACTGTCCGTGAAATTTCAATGTTTTCCTAACATTGCGAGAATTCTCACGGTGTTCATTGCAGCTCGGAGGTGTATAAAAACAACTGAATAATGATATAAATAGCTCCATATCTTTTCTATGTATAACAGTGGTATGTTAGATTGCGCCTGCTTCATGCATCTGCACTTTCTCCCGTAGATTGCAACATCGTGAAGCATTTGCACGCGATATACCGCATGATTTTTATCCTCCTCCTCTCCACCTCTCATCGCAGGTGTGTCTTAATGCACGCGAGCAATCTACGTGGTTGTTACCTGAGATGAAGCATCACAAAATGTCCCAATCGGGTTTTTGCACTTTTTTCTTTCCACTCACTTTTATTTCCTCTCCTTTTTGGGGGCTCACCCGATTGCTTCTCTGTTGTCGGAGGTGATGTGCGCCCGTTGAGTTTTTCACACCCCTAAAACAAGCGTGATGGAACAGGGGGGCATGCACACAGAGAGGACCGCCCTCGTGTTCACCGACCGTGACATCCCCATCATTTTCGTTTACACATGTACCAGTAACCACTTTACCTTTTCCAACCATACTTGGTCAATTAAAACAAACGCTAACAATGTGTTTCGCATTTGCGCGTTTTCGCCACTTGATTTTTCTACACCTGAATTTTTTTTATCGATTTTTCAGAGAATGGAATATTTTAATCTTTTCCATCAATATTCCACACTAATAGAAAAGATTTGTTGCTGTCGAAATGCTTTTAGGGAAAAAAAACATGAAATTTCAGGTTTCACTGAAAATTCAATAAAATTTCAGAATTTTTAGCAGCATAAAGATGAAAATTCCGTAATTTATTTGAATATCCAATCTAATATGAATATCCAGTGCCAGATTACATTGAATTCTCAGTGAAATCTGAAATTTCATGATTGTTCCCCCTAAATCGCCTTTAGTGTCACTGTCCTGAAAATTCAAAAATATATTACCGGAATTTTCTAGTTTTCTATTCATTTTCAGGGAAAAATGGAACTGAAATTTACAGTTCTCTTTGATGTTTTCACGAAATTCTGAATTTTCAATGAAGAAATTCCTTGAAATTTCAGTTATAATTAAATTCAATAAAAATTTCCAAAAAGTGTAGCGGAAATTTCAGACAAAATTTTTTAACAGTGTACATGAAATATATGTTTCAAGTTGACTATTTCGATCGAGCCCAATAGTATTTATTTATGTCTTTGTGAAATTCAAATAAAATAGTGATTTAATATTCCGTTTCAACGAAACAAAAAATGAAATCCTATTTACTATTTTATTTCACTATTTTACTATTTGGTTTTACACGAAACAGTTTTTGTTCCTACAAATATTTCCTTTTCTTATCCCTTATCGCCTTGATTGATCTCTCGCGGTGACATAATCGCAATGAATTACGAAAAATTGGCTCAATGGGTAGAATATCGCAGTTTATCCATATGAGTTATTTGCCGAGTTTGTCACTAAAGACGGGACTTTATATAGCGTTTCACCGATTCAGAGGCAAATTACTAATTTATTGGTAACAACAACTATACTTATTGATAAAAAAAATGCAATTGTCCATTTTTTATTGGCGAACGAATGTTTTTTCCCCCCATTCATAAACGAATTTTTATTTAACGGAATGAATGTCAAAAAGCTTCAATTGTATTCAACGGAGAGTAAAAGTGCTATGTGAATGGCTAAATAAAATGTTTTTAATGAGAAAACCCGTGTGTTATATTGGCACCAGCAGCACCAATTACCCCCGGCAATTAGCGGAATAACGAGAATGGCCCCGGATGAAAAACCCTGACCAATTGAAAATTTCGAATAGCAAAGAATATATTTATTCCTTTCGTGGATATTTTCCCATCATTCCAAAGGGATTCGTTTTTATGTTTGTCCCTTGTGTTCAATGGAACCCGTAAAATTTACGACTTTGAACCTTGCGAATAACTCTAATACTCCGGGTGACCCGTGTACCTAAGAAAATGAGAAGGAAAAATGGTATAAATTCGTGGAAATGCAGGGACACGGAGACTATGAAAATCATCCTTGTTATCTACCTCAGATTCTTCCTGAATTGCTACAGTGTAAAAATACAATTCATTTTATTCTCTCTGCTGAACTCCATCTGCACTCTTCCGTTCCCCCCCCCCCCCCCCCCCCCCCCCCC
>NW_021680499.1:529490-547694 GCF_001412515.2 Diachasma alloeum | reverse complement strand
CCCACACCCTGACCGTTATATCAGTCTATCCACCCTTCCGGCCGTGTCTTCTGTTTGATCTTAGCCCTCACCCGGTATATTTTGAACGCCGAGTCGAACAATTTGTATGCCACAGTGGTTTTCAATTTACATTTAAATTGGTTGCTTATGGCGTTTCTGTCGCTCGACGGGAGTCGAAGCCCAGTGTGCAACGCAACCATAGCGTTATATAGAAATGGGAACAGTCAAATACCGAAATATACCGCCAAGTGTGTGTATATAGCTCACATCATCGAAATATGAAATAAAGGAAATGGCAATGGGCAGCCCGAAATCACGGAGTGGAAAAGTTCGATGAACCCTTTCGCTGGACCGAGTTTTTGTTCTACCCTCCGCGTTCGGCGGGCCCACCCCTCTCCACCCCGCTTTGGTCGCCTGCTCGCTACGCTGCAATCTCAGCGTCAGTTCAATTGGTAACATACCAACGATTCCCCCGGGTGGAATACAGAGAGGAAAGTCGGGGAATTTTTGTGGGGAAATTTCGGGAACAATTCTAGGGCTGGGATGAAAACTTCTCTATTGGCGAAGCGAGCATTGTTTGACGGCCAATCGATTTCGCCTAAATTACTTTTTTGTTTTCAAATTATCTTGCATGTGATATACACTGTTAAAATTCGTGAAATTTCACTGAATTTCCAGGAGGAAAATCGCGGGTTTGATTTAAGGGGAAAAAGTCAATCGAATTTCAAGTTTTTCTGGAAACTGAAGGAAAGTTCCAGTGTTTTAGCGACAGGAAGACGGAAATTACACAATTTATATGAATTTTCAGGAGAAATAGAAATTCATTGCTAAATATCATTGAATTTTCAGGTAATTTCTTTAAAATTCTTTGAATTCCAGGAACTTGTGAATGAATTCCCTGAAAATTTATAGGAATCGCGAATTCAAGAGAAATTTCTCTGACTTTTCCTGATTGTTCATTAAAAAAAAGTTTTCAAACATTCAAGAAATTTCTCAATTTTTCTAAAGATTTCCAGGATTTTCAGAAAATAAGAAATCTTAAAAAAAATTAACAATTGTGGATTGTTTCCAAAATTCTAGGCTTTCTTGAATATGAAATTGCATCACAGCGATCAGCTTCATGTGTACACATTTATTTATTTATTAGAGCGTTTTATCGATGTCGTGGGAGAACGAGGCAACCCCTAAGGGCAAATACAATATTTTTGTATTTACCCATATTTTAGACCAAAAGGAAAGCCACGAGGAGTTACTGTTGAAATTTTTTCGTCAGAATTTTCCGCGTCAAATTCCAGAAATTTTTATCATGTTCAAGTTCAACTGAAATTCCAGGAAATCTTGTCATTGAAAAATCAAATATTCCATTGATTTTCTGTTCAAATGATCTGGAAATCAATAAAATACGTGATTTTTCAGTTTATTTATTCTGTGAAAATTCCGAAAAATCAGGAAAATTCAGGGAAAAATTGAAAATTCATAACCATTTTTTCCCTAAATTCGATTCAATATCACTCTCATGAGATTTACTGTAATATCTTCCATGAAATTTCACAAAATTTCTGACAACGAGTGCGTGAGTCCCAGCCGAAAATTCTCTCGACATGAAAGTCCCGTGTCACGTAGTTTTTCAATATCCCAGTGCTGTAGTTCGGGGGAATGACAAAGCAACTTATTGCGACATATTGTTGAAATAGCGTGACAGACATTTGTGACAATTAATTTCCACAAATGTCTCATTTGCATATTCAAAGTTATCCGAGTCGCGGGGTAGAGTTGATACGATGTTTGAGCAACATTGCAAGTAAACTGAGTGTAATTCATGGAGAATAGCGGTGGGGGCGGTAAATTTTGCGGAGCCACCCTATTGTAATACAATACCGTATACCAAAAGCCTAATTAGCATGCATCACTCCTCGATATAACTACCAAAACCAACAAGCCGAACCCGAAACGACCTCCGGGTCTCCTTCATTGTCAAGCCACTGACGACATTAAGGCGCCATCATCAATGGCAATGCTGTATGTTCGATGAATTCCGCTGCACCCTGCAGCCGTTACGGAAAATGTTATGGTGGTTCAATGGTTTTTTCAATTCATCGTTACTTTACTGTAGATATGTTTTGGCTGAAATTCCCGGTACACTATTTGGGAATTTTTATTGAGAGACAATTCCACGAGAATTTCACAAGAATTTAGTCACTGAGAATTCATAATTTGATGAAATAATTACTAGAAACTGTAAATTTTAGTTAAATTATTCCATTAAAATTAATAACAATCCGGAAAATTCAGGTAAATATATTTTTGAATTTTCAGTGAATTGAAAATGATGTGTCATTTGGTACTGAACATTCATTCTTAAGGACTTTTCATTGAAATTTTATGGATAAATCAATGGAAACTGTAAATTTCAGACCAATTATTAAATGACAATTAATAAAAATCAGAAATAATCAGTCAAATATCTTCTTGAATTTTCAAATAACTGAAAATTCAATCTACAGTACAAAATATTTATGTTTTGATTGAAAACTCAAGCGCGTGGGACAATTTCCGTTCGCCTGCGGCTCAAAAGTTTGAAATTTCATTGAAATTTCACTTAAACTTGTTATTATTGTGTCGAGAAGGAGAGATTTGTGTTGGTGTGAAACAGTAATTGCAGCCCTAATGAAATAAATTCTATTCTATTTAATGCATTTGACAATTTCTTGAATTTTTCCCCCCTAATCCTCATTTAATATTATTCTCCTGAAAATTACGACTAAAATATCCACAAAATGTCAATTTTTTAAAAACCAATGTTCCATTGTTGATCTTTTCAAAGTTTTCTTATGGGTGGATCGTTCCAATTAACATTAACAGAATAAATACATCACCAAGAAGAAAAAACAAATGAAAAAATAAAAATAAAACTGGTGTTTCAATTGAGATATTTCCAATGTTTAAAAATTTTATACTAAAGGCAATCTAAACGCGAACAAAACCTCTAAAGATTCTTATATTAATTTTCATTATGAAAAATATTGAAGAAATTAGCAAGTTAGTAGAGTAAACCGATTGCTTTAAAATGCTTAAATAAATTTTTCAAAAAGTGGCAAGTTCGCTTGAATCACAGAATGTGTCCTTAGGCAGCTGGAATCACCTCACCGAAATAATTCTCTATAGAATCAGTCTTCAATTTTCAAATAATATTCAAAAGACAAATTCCATCAGCGTTTTAGTTTCAAATTCAACCTAAATCAAAATGCTGCTGTCCCTGGCCGAGGTCACGATTTCCATTCCAATCAGTTTCATTCACTCATAGTTACATAATTGAATTTGCAAATAACAGTCATCGGTTGATGCCCTGACACCACGAAGATAAATGAAGACACATGAAGCGCTAAAACCGAGACATGAAACTCTTCGTTAAAAAACTGTAATGGCTTTCAAAAAACTCGTAAAGCCCTAATTCAATCAACGAATGACCGGCAAAAAACTGAAAAACCCACCACAACCCCATAAACCCCCCTCCCCTCCCGCGGACCATAAAATCCCCCTCAATTCCTCCTTTTTCCCCTCAAAAGGATAAATCCAAATGGAAAAAAGTGAACATCTAACGACTCTGGCTGGCTTAAGTACCCGCAGCCCTGCGAATGGTAGTACTTAGGGCCCCTGTTACCCGGTATATGTAAAGCCAGTTATATATTTAGCCGACTCCCTTCATGCCCAGGCACTCGCAAGAACGAAAAACCACGTACGAATAGAGTATTAGATATCCACCAGAGTTAAACGATCCCAAGCTGATTAAAAAGAAGATAAGCTAGAGTCAAGTCATGTCCTTGAGACAAAACTCGATACATAAGACATTCCAACTCGACACCCAGTGGGATGGTAATTGTCAGCAATTGGTAGCGTTGGTTTCACGCGAGTGAATTAGATGACTGGATGGAGGGGGTGGGGCGAGGGGGTGTTGAGGTAGTTGAACGATAGAATCGAGGCTAATGAAAAAAGGCATCAACTAAAAAAACACGACTTGGGAGAATATTTAAATACACCGTTTTCATTCTCAAGGTAAATCGTTTAGTCGCACGGGTTTTAAAGTAGTGGCGAGGCAAAATACACAAGAAATGCATTTGCGCCCGGCCTTCCAATGGTGGAATATACCATCAGGGTAAAAGAGGAGGTTTATACGGTTAAAGGTCTGTGGGATTTGGCGAGAGAGAAGAGGAGGGCGAGAGGGAGCGCGAGTGGTGGCCACAGGCGAGCGTTATAGTAGGTTAGGTATATAGGAACTGTAGTTCCACGGCCACAGTGGAACGAGTAAGGCGAGGGGAAGGCTCGTTTGGGGTCTCAGAGAGGATACATAATCCTCATGGAGAGGAAAAAAGAACGGTGAGCAAGGAACCACGGAGAAAGTAGGAGGGAGGAATCTCACTATCGACCCACCCTATCTCCCCACCACTTGTGTGTTTCCACGTAATATATAGGCCGTATCTCAAGCTCGCAAATTGCCTTTTTAAACACAACAAGACAGCCGTAGTCCCGCTTTCAATTTACACCGCGGTCTTTTTCACGTGAGTGCGCGCACTGTGTCCATTCCGGATCGTGAAACTCCAATGGGCCAACTTTTGACGGAGGAGAGGGTGGGCGGCCCGTACTTGTTGGATTTGTAAAGTATGGAAGTGTTTTCAGGTGATTTTTTTTTTCAGTTTAGTGAACTGTCGAGAGGGGGTGGAAGACTGTTTGGGACAGGGATGGTGATTTTATTTTATTGGCTTGGTGATAATTATGAATTTTTGGGGGAGTTTTTATCGTGCGACAGTTTTGTTGAAATTCCAGGCAAGATGGTTGACCATTGGGAGGAAATTGATGGAGGATTCAGACACGCAAATGGGACATTAGAAGTTTTAAAGAAACCCGTACTTGTTCGATTTGTAAAGTACAGTATTGAAAGTTTTTGTCGGAAATTTGCGGTACACTTTTTGGAAGTTTTTGTTGAATTTAATTACCACTGACATTTCGGGAAAAAAATCGAAGAGAACTGTAAATTTTAGTTCCATTTTTTCCTGAAAATGAATAGGAAACCAGAAAATTCCGGTAAATATATTCTTGAATTTTCAGGACAGTGACACTAAATGCGATTTAGGGGGAAAGAATCATGAAATTTCAGATTTCACTGAAAATTCAATGTAATTTGGCACTAAATATTCATATTAGAATGGAAATTCACATAAATTAAGGAATTCTCGTCTTTATTCTGATTGAAATAGTGGAATTTTACTGAATTTTCAGTAAAACCTGAAATTTCATGATGTTTTCTCCCTAAATCGCATTCAGTGTCAGTGTCCTGAAAAATCGAAAACTCTATTTCTTTTCAGGGGAAAAGCGAACTGTCAATTATAATTCTCTTCGAATTTTCCACAAAATTCTGAATTTTTAATGACGAAATTCCTAGGCCCGGGTTTGAGTCCGGCTTGGGGAAATTGCGATTTTTAATCTTCCGGAAACCGTCGAACGGAAGTCTAGACACCGAGAATCATCGGAGAAGAAAACATTCTCCGATGAAGCTCGGTCGATGGACGCCTGTATCGACCAAGGTTTTCCATGGTTTCCCTTGGTCACCAGGAGAGTCTACGTGGGGTACAGCTCCTGGGGTACAATGCGACAAGGTTGGAGAGGAAGTCGGTCCATGAAATCGCAAAAACCCGAATAGGGTATACGCCATAAATAAATGTTTAAAAAATGACGAAATTCTTTGAAATTTCAGTGATAATCAAATTCCATAAAAATTTCCAAAAAGTGTACCGGAAAGTTCAGACAAAAATATTTACCAGTATAGAGACAGGGACGAGCATAGGTTACCTTGAATTTGATTTTTGGGAAAAGTGTCGACATCCTCAATTTCAGACCCTACTTTTTCCAATGATGGACACTCAATCATGGACTTGCTACTCCCTCGGCTATTTCCTCAAATGCAGACGTTGGAGTTCGCTAATACGTCCAGCAGAACGTGCAGAGACAGAATTAGAAGAGAAGGAAATGATAACAAAGAGGGGGTCAAGAAGGTGGAGACGACAAAAACGCGATCGTATATTACCACTGTAATTACAAACGGAATTATTGTCCTCGGTGACATTCAACGGGCTACCGTGGATACCCGGCGCTCCAATGTGCCCAGCCATGGGCAGTGAAACGAATGAACCGATGTGGGGGTTGCTTGGCTCGGTGTTTTCTAAAGAAACTAGCGAGGTAGTGTTTACCGTTGATGCTTCAACAAAGACCGTGTGTGTATACAATACATTTTCTGTGTATGTTATTTTCTTTTTCCATCGCCATGGTTTCTTTTATTTTATTGCTGGGCTGAGTGAGCACGGGGGGAGGGGGGGAAGAGGGGCTTTATTTCTTTCACTTTCGTATTTCACGTACGCCCATTATTTTAAAAGCGTTGATTCTAGACTCGACCCACGCACGAGTTGTGCCCTCTCAAGTTTGCAATTTTTTTTTCACCTTTCAAACGATTTTTTTTTATTGTTGTCTTTTTATGCTTCTCTGAGTCTCTGTACGTCTTTGGGTGGCTTCATACTCAGTATGCGCAATGTGTGTACGACCCACGTCAACGCATAAACCTCAGAAATCACTCTGTGTCCAAACGAAAACGATTTACATGCGCGAAGATAAATTTCTATAAAAGTGCACCCCTATGTACGGTTTGAAATAAAAATGGAATTTCGAAAAAAGTCTGCGTTTAAAAAAAAAATTGAAATTTCATGGACAGAGTCGACTAATAATTCTCAGGAGAGTGACATTCAATGCAATTTAAGGGGGACAATCATGAAATTTCAGGCTTCACTGCAGACATCGGCGTAGTCAGAAATTTTGAATGAAATTAAATTTTGAACAAGTCAATTTTTAATATTACTCAATAATTTTTGAATTATTGAATTAATCATCAGTTAAATATTCAAATTCTGAACTAGTCTGTTGGTTAATAATTGAGCTTGAATGGTTGACAATTATTTGGCTAATCGAAAATCCTTTCATGAAATTAAAAAATATTCACTTAATAGTCAATTGTCAAGTGGTTGTGGTGGTCCCGCGGGGAGTGTGTGGCTCCGGCGGTCATCCAAGCTAAGCAGCGTTCAGTCTGCCCAGTACTTGGATGGGTGTCCGCTTAGGCACACCTTACCGCGTGGGACTACAGTCGCTAGGCACGAATGTAGAGAACCACTGTGCCCATTGAGTCAGTGTGACCAATGGACCCAGTGGAATCCCTGCATTATCGGCCGGGTGTACGACTGGGGTTTTCCATGGTTTCCCTTGCAGTCCTCGGCCGAATGAGGTACAGTTAAGAGTAAGACGGCCCATGGCAACGCAGAAAAAATCAGAAGAGAGAAGTGGGAGAGGCAAGGCAGACGAATGGGGAGCCTATAAAACCGTAATGGTACTAAGAAAGAAATATGAATAAAAAAATAATAATAATAATAATCCATACAAGAATTTTCAATTAACCAAATAATGGTCAATCTTCCGAACTCAATTACTGATTGATGAAACAATTCGGAATTTCAATATTTAATTGATGATTAATTTAATAATTTCATAACTGTTGAGTGATAATAACCAATTGGCTAATTCAAAATTTAACTCTATTTAAAATTTATGATAATGCCGACATCTCTATCGCTTTTAGGCAAGAGTTCTGACAACAATTCCAAAAAGGCAATACGCTCGGGATAATTTTTGATAGGAATTTTCCGCCATGTAGATCGTTGAACAAAGTCTGGGAGTTCTGGCAAGGGCTATGATTCACGTAAATTCTACCTGGTTATTGGAGGAAGGTAAAAGTTATTATCGGCGGTGATTCATGCAAAACCGATCACTGAATAGATTTGAATCGATAGATTACACCGGAAATCCTTGTTATCGGATTTAATATCCCAGGTTGGTTGGTGGGTAAAGATGGATATAACGGGTGTAAATGTGACGGAAGGAGGTTGGCGTTAATAACCGTGAAAATAAATTGGTGGATTTGGGGGGAAACCCCCGGAAAATTGCCATAATCGTGGGGTTTAAAAAGATGTTGGGGGAGGAAGAGTGAAGAAAAGGACAAGTCAGGGTGACTTGGAAACTGTGCGTCCGGGGTTTGGACTGGTGGATGTGGCAAAGTGCTGACACGGTCACCCTGTAGGTTTTCCAATGAGGGGGTTCCCAAGCGGACTCAATGGTGGGTCGTTATGCTGGGCATTGGGAGGGGACAAGGTCTTCCCGTCAATGACTGCTGTTAACTCCACACGGAGAAGACTTCATACTGACACTAAAGTTGGATGGTGACTATCGGTGAATTGAATAGTGTTTCATTCAAGCTTAATTTTTTACTCTCTCGAACAATGGGGGGAGGGAAAAAGTGATGGTTAAACCTCGACTCTCCCATGAAATTGCCGGGTATAATTCGATAGAATCTGGAAAATTGGGAATATTGCCCTTTGTTTGAGGAAAAATTGGCGTTTTGAACTTGGGGAGATTGAAGGTTGTGCGGTGTAATTGGTAGGACAGGTTTTGAAGACATTGTGGAAATATTCAACGACTTGTTCATGCCTCATTTATACGCAAGTTACACTGTTAGAAATTTGTCGAAATTTGATGGAAGATATAGTAATTCTCATGAGAGTGACTATATTTTAATCCATTTGAGTGACACTGAATCCGATTTAGGGAGAAATGGTTATGAAATTTCAAGGTTTAGGTAAAATTCAAGGAAATTCATGAGTTTTCAGTGAAAGTGAGACGAAAATTTCACTGGACATAAATATTCAGAAACGACATGACATGAATTTTCAATTTTCTCCGGAATTATCAAAATTTTTCCGAATTGTCAAGAAACAATTGAATTGTAAAACCAAGTATTTTATTGATTTTCAGATCATTCGAACAGAAAATTGATGGAATACTTTATTTTCAATGACAAGATTGCCTGGAATTTCAGTGGAAATTAAATATGATAAAAATTTCCGGCACTTGGCACGCAAAAATCAAACAAAAATTTTTAACAGTGTAATGGATTTTGGCATTGAAATTGCAAGGAATTTTCTCGTTGAAAATTAACAATTCGATGAAAAAATCCATGGAAAAAGGAAATTTCAGTTTAATTCTTCATAAAAATTATTAGAAATAAGACCATTCAGGTAAATAAATAATTTTGTACCGAATATGTTTTGCGACATAATAATTTTGTACCGAATATGCATGTTTTCATTGTAAATTCAAGTAAAATAGACAATAAAACTTGAAATTTCAACTCTTCCCCAAGAGTCTTCTCCTGTATTCAATTCCCCACAACCTTCATTTCTCAAAATCATACCCATAAATCATGAATCTACAAATTAACTGCTCCAACCTCAATTAACATCCTCAACATAAAAAATCAGCGTCTAAAAACTCCAAATGAATGACCTCCCCTTAACCCCAGGCTGCAATGCTCCCCTTTTGCCTCTCCTAACCGGTAATTCAATAAATTCTCCCCGGAAATGTGAAGATACACGCGAATCCAACAGTATTGCACACTAAAGTTTCAATTCCTCAACGTATTTATCAGAGTGATCAAATAAAATCGTCCCGCGGACGTCTAGACGTGCCTGTCTCTTCAGGGGTGATCGTTGTGTGATATAAAGAGAAATGCTCTCACAGAGAGGGCGGTGGTGACTGCAGACTGCCAGCACCACAACCCCCTCCCCCCCACGCAGACTATTTTTTCATTCTATCTGCCCCGAAGGCTAGTCCCATCTCCCATCTCTCTTTTAACTCGTCCTACCGGGTTTTTCACCGCTCCCCGGTGCGCAACTGAAAGAACCAGTGACGAGGAAATTCAATTTGTTAAGAGACACTACTGCGTCGGAGACAAAGTTTGCCAGGCGAACGAAGATGCGAGCGGCATGTCGAAGGCACCGTGAAATGTTATCATCCTCCCGGGCACTTTTCGTTCCTCCACGTCTTTCTCATTCACTCACGTCCAGTTCAGCATCCGCCTCACGAACCCGACCCCATTCCTCAACTTTCCCTTAGCACTATGAGGCGGCAAGCTAGACGGTAGCATCGAGATATACATGAGACTCGTGAAATGCACCGGGTCGAGGGGAGGGGATGGAGAGAGAAGGGAGGGAGGGAGGGAGGGGGCGTGGTAATACAGAGTGATGCCAGTGGATATTGCTGGGCTCCGGTAGTTCGGTGGGCTAACTTATATCGCGATTCTAAAACTCGATTTTACGGTAAATTATATGACGCCCTGTGGCCAGTCGGATATTTCCCGGTGGCAAAACCCTGCCGAAGACGATTCTACGAGTGGAGACGATGCTCAGACGAGGCTGAAGCCAGCGAATGACCTCTTCGGGGGTTTAGGGGCATCACTTCGGGGATAGGGAGGGTTTTGTGGGTTTTTGAATGCAGGATGAAGGGAGTGGGATTAAATATTAACGTGGGGGTTTTATTGGGGATGGTGACCGCACGCGAGCGAAACATTCTGAAAGTAAGGCTCTTGGCTTCGTGACGCGAGAGGAAGGAGCTATTGTCGGAAGTCTGACAATCAAACGGGAAATTTCAGGGTTTATGCAGTTTTTGCGACCTTTGGGAGCATTTCGGTACATTTTCCGGACTGTGTGTGTGTCCCGAATTTTGGGGTACGATTTCTTTCGAACAAACGATGTAATCTGATTTTTATTTTGTTTCAGTGAATGGATTATCATGGAACTTGAATACTGGTAGAAATTTTTTGAAAATTGAGCAATAGTTGCTCTTGAATTCTCTATGTTTTGAATTTGAATTCAATTTAAGATCAAATCGTTCAAGGAACCTCTCATTCAGGTTGGAAATTCAGGATAATTCGGAAGAAAATGTTGAAAATTTCCAGACAATTCAAGAAAATTGTCGAGATGATTCAACCCTGAGGTACATGAAAGTAATTCGCAATTAAATTACTGGAGTCGGACAGGTCGTCTTATTTTTAATTTGACATGAAATCTTCGCGTTGTTTCAATGATACCACTCACGAAATTGCTTCTGGAACCAAGCACCGTATTCTTAATTTGAAAGAAGAATGTTCTCTGCAAGGTAGAACAAGTTAATTTCCTGAAAATAGTGAATGAAAGTTCAACTATTTTTTAATTAATTTCCATACAGAATTACATCTTTTACTTTATAACACAGAGCGCTTCCCTGCGAGTTGATATTAATTCTGTAATATTTGAGAACAAAATTTGATGAATTCACGAAATTATGGAAAATCTACGAAGGGAAACTGAGCAAGTGGTATTACTTGAACGTCGATAATACTTGACTTGCATTCGATAATTATCCCATAGAAAAATTATTCTATGGGACTAATTATCTGACTGGTTTTAATGGATAATACGGAATTTTCCTTCAGCAAAGATGGAATATCTCATGAATTATACCGAATTTTCACTCAAAAACATGAAATTATACACTGCAAGGACCCAAAAATGTCAAAGGATGATTTTTTAATCAAAAATGTTCAAAAGTGTCAAATTTTCTATGATGAATACTTTCTGTAATACTCATTCGGTAATATTTGTGAACAAAATTTGTTGAATTCACTAAATTAAAGAAAAACTACGAAAGAAAACTGAGCGAGCGGTATTGCCTGAACGCCGATATTTGACTTGCATCCAATAATTACCCCATAGAAAAATTATTCTATGGGGCAATTGTCTAAAACAACTGGTTGTAATGAATAATACGGAATTTTTACTCAGCAAAGATCAAATATCTCATGAATTATACCGAATTTTCATTCAAAAACATAGAATTATACACTGTAAGAACCCAAAATGACAAAGGATGATTTTTTAAACTGAAAATATTCTAAAGTGTTAAATTTTTTATGATAAATACTTTCCGACATTAGCTCCTCGATATTGAAATACAAAGAGTGTGAGAAATATTTGGGTGTGGGGGTTACACTATCAATTTTTTTTAAATTTTGCATAGTTTTCATGAGTCGAATGTCCTTTTTATGCAATTATGTTTCTAGCAAACCCTGGAATTACTGGGATAAAGCATGTCAAGGCCCAATAAATAAATAATCAACCAAAAAATAAACGAAGTTGAGGTTCCTCGAATTATTGAAATGCCTTGTCTATCAAACGTCTCATTTTAAGAGCTTCGAAATTTAAAGCACCCCATAGTTAGCCATTAAACCTCATTTATGTAGCTGGCGTCTTAAATCAAGCCACCTTTAAGACACTAATTTTCTCAGTGCCTAGTTACATCGAGACATGTCGAGTTCCATAGATAAATTCTCCATTCACTTTTTGATGCCCTGCAAATTGCTCGTAATCAACACTTCCACGAGATACTCTTGCGTCACGTGGTATGAATTATAACCGCAACAGCTGTACACCATCGAATGTACGCTATTACGTTTATTCAGGCATTATCTGACGAGCTGTGTGTAATGATTGTTATAATTGGAGGAAAGGCGCGAACGACGTGTTCATGGATAATTGAACGGCTGGGCGTTAGAAAGGGGGGAAATATCATTGCGGAGATCCAGACACAGAGAATTGAGATGATAGTGAGAGGGTGTGCCACTGGCTTGCAGGAATGTAGACGAGGGAAACGAGTTGGAAAATACGTTAGTGAGGGAAATGGGGATATGGAATGACAACTGCAGGGAGTACAATTGCGTCCGAGAGAGGGTGTATAGGTATGCAATTTCCTGTTAACGCGTATGGTGGGTGAAACTCGTTGGGTTTTTGTCCATGACAGCGCAATTCTCAAAGCCCAGTCGATCCTTCCCTCGGTTAGAGGGGGAGGAGGTCTTTATTTCATTTGCAGGGAGTATCTACCATCACTCTCTCTCTCTCTCTCTCGGTAGATATACTTGATCGATTGGGTAAATGGACACTCGGTAACCACATTTTTTTCATTTGCCAAGAAAATCAGATGGGAGAATCAGAAAATTAGAGAGGGAAATATTGTCGAATTCACGTGGAATGATTGAAATGTTGGTCGCGATTCGAAGGATGTGAGAATGAGAATGGGGAATGTAGGATGAGAGATTGAAAAAAATTAAGTGGGGAATTCACCTCGCATTTTTTAAATATTGCTAATTGTTCTGAATTAATGACACAACACCAGTTGAATTGAAGAGGCGGTTCATTGGAACACAATGAAGAGATTTTTTTTTACGTGGACACGTCTTTAATTTCATGTGGCGGGTCATTTGCGCAATTACCACTAAAAGGTCAGCGCTATCTGTTGAAGTTGTAGAAAATTCTAGATTTTTCTAGATTTGTTTAGAAAATTCGTGAGACTTCTCTTGTTTTCTAGAATTTTCTAAAAAATTCTACTCATTTCACAAGACATAGACACGTCGATGCACTCGTACATGAATAACAACCTAGACATGTGGACGTTAAGTCTAACTACTGTATCAAGGATACAGCCGTTTAGGATTTTTTATGACAGGAGTCGAGAATCGCAAGACAAAAGAATTCAGGATTTATCTCAGAACGTACTTTCGCTTTTACGTTCAAAGAGGGGGTACACGCAACAATACATAACAAATCATCTATATAAAATTTTAATGGATTGTGGCAGTGAAGAAGCAGAAAAATTGGAGGAAATCGTAATTTTAATTTCATATCATGAAGACGCAAACGACTTACCCCTCCAAGTTTTACCTGATATTGTTGTTGGGGCGACACCTTTTCTGTTATTTATAAAATAAATTGATTAAGACGGGGACATAAAAAAATGAAAGAATAACGTAAATAGAAAGAGACGGACATACATAACAGCCGTTGAGAGGGAATGATATATTAAATACGCAAAAATATTTTCATAGCAGATGTCAAAATTCAAATTTTCAAGTCTTTTCAATTTTTTGTGAAAATAGAAAAATCATTTTCTCTGAATTTTTTACATAAATCGCAAATGTAAAATCCTATGTTGTGGAAAACAGTGAAAACTGGTGTCTGAATTCACCACGTGATACAGTAAGCTTTCCATAAACAAATCCCCTCTACAACAAGTACAAAATGCCTCCACGAAAGTTTTCTTTCTGCGCAGGAAAAAACATCAAGAAAAATTTCAAATTAATTATTTGCAACTTTTTTCTCCGCGCAGTGTAAGATATTTTATTCCTGAAAATTTTCAAGCCATGAGTTTCTTGATAGAAGTAAAGACGTACTTCTCAAGAAACTTTTCTGCGTAACAGTCTGCGCTGATAGGAGGATTTAGTAACTGTTAACGAGGCTTCTCAACTGCTAACACCATTCGTTAATACTTAACAATTCGCAATAATGTGGAATCAGTGAATATTACGTGTGAATACCCATGAGATAAATGTCCTCCTGATTACGCTCCTACATTAATACTTAAGAACCCTCGTTAACACCAGCTAAACCCTTCCATCTATGCCATCACCGCATTAAATTCTAAATTTTTTGAGAGTCCACTGAAGCCAATGAAGTCATCTTTTTCCAATTTAGTAAGAACTCCCCCATTCTCCGCAATTACACGAGCGATTACAGCCTTCAATCTCGCAATCTCAAACAGCTCGAAGACGATCTCATCATCCGCAATGAAGAATAACCTTCTCAAATGAAATGTTTTCCCTCCGCAGATATCTGAATACCTGCACCCCGAGGTTTCTTCGTGCCCCCCGATGAACGGGATCTCCCCCCATAAAAGCGCATTGAATTCCCTGTTTACGATGGGCAAATGATGGACAGTGGTAATAGCCAGGAAAATGGCCTCCCTCGTAAAAGTACATAATTAACTAAACATACACAAGAAGAGAGGGGAGGGGGCACATCTCGTTGTCGACACGATCTGCTAACGCTGGTGAGGCCATCCCAATGACTGAGAATAAACTCTCATCTGTAACACTGTACTAGGGTGTTTGATTGGTAGACATTACACTCAACTGACTTCAGAGAGAACCGAGAAAACCTGGACAATAAAGTGCGAGAGGGCACTGGAAGGAGTTGAGAATGAAAACTAGGGGGGTCCATAAAAACAAGAATGTTAGTTGCCTTTCTCGCTGGCGGCGGACACAAAACATCCCACAGGCAATTTTTTTTCTCCTCTCATCTCCATTCTCGTATCCTCAACCTCATCCCTTTTATTCACTCTCTGCTTACCTCCCATTTTCACGGATGACGCACTGGACAGCTGTATATTACAGTTTCAGTCCTAGTTAATATTGATTTAAGACGCCCATAAGCAAATACATTTTGGCATGGTCAAATAATGGGGAAAAATAATTCAAATCACGGTGGAGTTCATCCGAAGGGTTTAACTCCAGCAAAACGATTATTGTTTGGAACGAACGGACGTGGGATAATCGATATTTGTTGAAGTTGTGGGGAGAGGGGGGGGGAAGGGAGAGGAGATACGAACGAAACGAGATACCGTCTTATTTCGTTTTTTGCCCAGTGGACATGGGAGAGTGCAATGATCCTCGTACACTATTCCCCCCTCGATGATGACTCGATACATTGGACGGGTGTGAGGGATTTAGTGGTGTTGCTCAGCGGTTGGTTCATTTCCCCACATCCCCCACACACGTTCATCCGTTGAGAAAAATGTATCACCGATTAGTCAAACTTTTATGGGTAACAAGAAAATAATTTCTTGTAAAAAAATATAAATCCATTGACAGTAACGATGCCGGTATACCCTGGCTGTTTGCATTTTGTCGGACGTAAATATTCCGGGGGGGAGGTTGTATTCTATGGGCCTACTGTACCGGGGGATCATGCGGAATGGCCCTGCAAGGGGAGAGGAGGAGAGAGAGGATAGTGAAACATGTGGATATTTGTATCCGTGAAATTATGGCAACGACGTCAGCCTTTCTGCACTAAAAAATTATTTGAACCCTTCTGGATTTAAATAACCTCGCGGGAAAAGGATGGGCACTCGAGTTGATTCGGTTTTTTGAAAAAACTGGGAGGTCCATTTTTTTTACGAGGTGTATTTAATTCCGCTTTATTGATAATTTCATCACCCAACATGTCATTCCATTAACTTACTCGTGATGCGAAATTTTTTTGGGATTATTTTTTTACGTTGGGTGGGTAGAGGTGGTTTGTCGTTTATGTTTTTGCGTCCTGACTTTATTTTCTTGTTTATTTTTCTACTGTTTTTTTATAACAATGAGTAACTTTTTTGGAGCAACTGGAGAAAATTCATCCTGATTTTTTCAGGAATTTTTCCTCAATTTTTTTCTTTGTGTTAATAGAAAATTCAAGTTCAATTTAATAGTGCAATTTGAGTTGATCAGGTTAAAAAAAACTGGGAGGTCTATTCGTGGTGACTCATGTGTTGACTTGGTTTATCTTTAATTTTATTGCGCCCTCACTTTATTTCATCGTTTAATTTTGACCTGCTTTTCGACAATAATCAGTGAATTTTTTGACGCATCTTGAGAAAATTCATCCTGATATGTTCGTTAATTTTTCCTCACATTTTTTTCTTCTGAAAAATCGAGAAAACTGACAAAAATTTGATAAATATTTCAATTTCAATTTCATAATTCAAATCGAGTAGATTTGGTTTACTGAAAAAACTGCGAGTTCCATTTTTTACGAGGTGTATTTAATTATTGATAATTTCATGACCCAACACGTCATTCCATTAACTTACTCACGATGAAAAAATTTTTTTGAAACTATTTTTTAACACAGTGTGTGTAGAGTTGCTTTATCTTTGCTGTGTTTGCCTCCTCACTTCATTTTATCGTTCACTTTTCTCCCGCTACTTGATAATAATCAGTCAAGTTTGCAGAGCAGCTAAACAAAAATTCATCCCGATTGTTTTCTGTAATTTTTCCTCACCTTTTTTCTGTGAGAAATGAAGGAAATTGCTGAAAATTTCATCAAAATGTCAATTTGATATATTTTCCAAAAACCGGGAGGTCCGTCCTCTCACGAGGTGTATTTAATTCTGCAATATTGATAATTTGATCACCCAACACGTCATTCCCCTCGTGATGAGAAAATTCTTTCAAGATTATTTGGCAACAAAGTGTGTTTAAAGTTGGTTTATCTTTAATGTTTCTACCTCCTCACTTTATTTTCTCATTTACTTTTTAACTACTTTTTGATGACCACATTTTTTCCACCCCTCTTCCTTGATTATAACAAGCACGCGTAAAACCGCGTGTCTGTAATTAAACTCGATAGCAATCAGCGAGTGATGGGGAGCTAAAAATCATTCGCGATAAATCGAGATAGTACTCTCGGTAAATAGATCCTTGGTACACGTTTGTTGGAGCAATAGTGGGCTGGAGGTGGGTAAAAGCAGAGGGAGGGATGACAGAGCGGGTGGAAGATGGTAAATCCTAGCATCAATCTATCCTCGAGTGGAGGTCAACTGAATTAATCTCGGGGTAATGCCTTGGTCGGCTAATCCAGGGAAAGGCAAAGGGTGTTTGTGTTATTTTACCTCGGATAGCTGAGAAGCGCACTTGTGCGGTAAGAAATTTGAAGCGTGTCGTTGCACAGAGGTCGCACAGACCCCAAACCAACACAAAGCGATAATATGGGCGCTAGGATAAAGGACAAGGCTGAAGGACGTATCGATGGGAATGCCGTAACGACGTATTTTCTTTTTTGCCACTCGAGGCCAATACCTCCTCTTCTCATACCCATAATTAAACTCGAGGATAAAAGAGCGATGTAATTAAATAGGCTAATCGGAAGAGCATTAAAAAGTAGCCGCAACAGCCTCCAATTACTCGTTGAATATAATTCGATGACAATATAATCGCAGCTTCTGCTGCACTGTTTCCCTTCTTGTTCTTCTCCATTAAAATGAGTGAAATTCACTGCATAAATCATAATGAACGGGAGCACTCAGCGGCATAATTCTCATCGAATGTACTTTGTGCAATTTCGCCGGGATGAAAGGGACTCGGGGCATTGTTGCATCGACATTAACAAAGAATGAGAGTGCCCTCAATCCTTGGACAAAATCGATAAGCCAGGAATATACGAGAATGGAACAAAATTAATAATTCAGATGAATAGTGGAATAAAGTAAGTGTAACAGTGCTAGAAATTTTAGGATTCTAAATATTGCTTTTTTATGTCGTCCAGTTGAAATGAAATTGAAATTTCGCGGACAGTTTTGTTGTAATTTTGAAGAGAGCCACGTGGCAAGGTGATTTGGGGGGGGGGGAATTGTGAAATTTCAAATTTA
>NW_021680499.1:526106-529384 GCF_001412515.2 Diachasma alloeum | reverse complement strand
GGGGGGGGGAATTGTGAAATTTCTAATTTAACTGAAAATTTAATTGATTTTAATTTAACGAACATATTTATCTACATTATCTTGATTTTTATTAATTTTCGTGGGGTTGATGGACTGAAATTGACAGTTTCCATTGATTTTTTGCATTATATTGTGAGTTTCCAATAACGAATGACATTGATATCCCGATGACAACTTGGATTTTCAAACTCATTGTGAAATTTGAGCATTAAAATAGTTGCCTGATATTTCACAAGTGAATGATCTCAATAAAATGAACTCACTTAATCTCAAACTGTAATCATTCCGTCATCAGACCCTCCTCTCTCCTTTTCCTGAAATTTGGGATTTTATGATTTGTTATCGCTCTCCTAAAATGGGAACCAAAGTATCCATGAAGTTTCAATTTCTTTTTGATACTGCAGTGAATAATCTGAATGACATAAACTCGAATAATGTCAAACTGCAATCATTTTGTTATCAGAGTATGTAGAATCATAATGAACAGAAGCACTCGACCCAGTAATTCCCATCGAAAGTATTTCTCGCAATTTCGCAGGGCTGAAAGGTACTCAGTAGATTGTTACATCAACCCTTACAAAAAACGAGACAATCGTGCCAGTAATCCCCGGACAGTGGCTCGTCAAAGGATTCTCCTCACATTGTGTCAGGTCATTTAGTCCTGGGGGTTTGAGCTACTGTACTACTCCAATAGCCTGAGCAATCATTGCCTGATGGATCAAAATGACTCTGGTCCGTGAGGGAGACATATCCCAGTGGAGAAAAATAGCCCCCGGGGTAGTTAGCCTTCAATCGAAGTGACGTACCCGTGGTACACTCGGGTGGCACTTTTTCTGCTTGGATGATCACTGTCAGGGGAGCAAAAGGCCACTTACCAGTCCTCGTGGCTCTCACCTCACGCGTTGTCCCATCAATCTCTCGTAACCTACTCAGTAGTTTTTACACAGTTTAATTTATTACCCTCACTCTATACTACTAGTGCTCCTGGAGTTGGCGCGATTGCATGTGTTCAACTGTTGGATAAACTGTGTTTGTTACGAACGATATAACCGCGTATATACGATTTTGCTGGGTGACAGTATGGTTTACATTGGAGCTAAAGCTCCCGTGTAACACGAAAGCACGCACCAGCAACAACTATAAACACTACACGTTGTTTCTCTTCGCCCTTTGTGATATAAAGTTTCTCATGCTTTAGCAAGAAACTTTTGATGAATCTCGTTGTCAGCAATTATTGCGGGGAGATTCACCAGTCGTGTGTTAGAGTCAACATTGGGTGGGTTTTTGTTTATTCAGGGGGCTGTGGGCCTCTCACTGGGTTGGGTAATCTACTGGTGTAATATTCCACTTCATTTGGGGGAAAAGGGGTGATGAATGAGTTTAGTTTGGTGAGTTCGTGGTACTGTGTCTTTTGAGGCGCCTTTTGGGCCGGGGGACGTTTCGCTAAGCGGATTCTTTTAATTAGTCGCCCATTGCTTTTTGTCGGTTGCACGAGAATAAAGGAAAGTTGGGTGGAAAACGATCTTTATTGCTCTAATTTTAAGAATGTTGTAGGTGATTAATTTGATTGAACTTGAGGAATTTTGGGGCTATTCGGGGTAAAAATTGGTGGAGAAATTTTTAACGATTGATTTAATGACATTTCGATAGGAAAATTGTGAAAACGCGAAAAATCTAGTCAAAATTGAAACGATTTTGATGAATTAATTCTCAAAATGTTGTAATTGCAACTGGACTTTTTTTTTTTTATGAAAGTGTTGGTGTGTTTGAAAAAAAAAGGATTTCATGGACAGGTGAGCAGTAATTATCAGGAAAGTGACATTGAATTCAATTTAAGGACGAACAATAATGAAATTCCAAATTTTACTGAACGTTTAAGGGAATTCAAAACCTTAACATTCAATATCGAAGTAAATATTCACAAAAATATATTTACCTGAACTTTCCTAATTTCTATCAATTTTAACCAACGAATTGAACTGAAATTTACGGTTCACACACATATTTTCATCAAATTGTGAATATCTGATGTCGAAATTCCATGAAATTTCAATAGAACTATCACTTGACAAGAATTGAGAAGTAAACTTCAATAAATTCCTACACTAACAAAGAAAAGATTTTTTCGAAATACGTCTCGACTTTAAGAAACTCATGATTCGAACATTGACAAGAAAAAAATATCTTACACGAACAAAAAAATTTCTCGTCACGAGATTGTGTACTTGTCCCAAGGACGAGGATAATTTGTCCATGACGAAAAAGTAACTTCTCAAACGAAGTCTAGTTGAATCAATTTATTCAATAGTTTTCCAGTGTCAAATTCGCAATATTTTAATACAAAATCCCTTGACTTCTTGATTCAAGAAGTCGTTTTCTTGTCGTTTTCTCGCCGTTTTGTTGTCGTTTTCTTGCTGTGAAAATCTCTTGACGAAAGTTTCCTGCTCCCAGTATAAGATATTTTTCCCTTAACAATTTCCAATCCATGAGTTTCTCGACACAACTAAAGACGCACTCCTCAAGAAACTTTTTCCCCTCAGCGTACAAATACCCTCCAAAACCCCCAATTCCTTAAAACCAGCAAAATACAATCCCCCAATGAAAATCAATCCCCTCATTACGATAATGATCTTCCCTCGCCTCCCCCCAAATTCCGATACACTCACTTTTCATCCGCCCCATCACCCCCAACACCCCCAAAATCCCCTACATTCTCTAATTAATCCCCGGCTCCCAATGTGATAAACGCACGACTCCACCGAGCTCAACTCAATTAAGATCCTCAAGACATTGTCATTCATCAAAGTAA
Source organism: Diachasma alloeum (assembly GCF_001412515.2). NCBI lineage: Eukaryota > Metazoa > Arthropoda > Insecta > Hymenoptera > Braconidae > Diachasma > Diachasma alloeum. The sequence goes on along the minus strand of NW_021680499.1, from coordinate 526,554 downwards.
TATGACACTTTATTGAGACAGACAGAGTCAAAGACTCCACGGCACAAAGCCACGGGAGTAATGAACTTCCTGTATCGGTATGTCTCGTCGTTTTCACCGCATCACGTGTTTGAATTTTACTGCACCTTGTCACACGAGAGAATCGAAATTTCAGGAATGTCGAGGCTCAGTTTCACATCCACTTTGCGCCCAAAAGGTAATTCTCCCTTGTGTTCCTCCCCCCTGGGAATTACAGACGATGGAATGGGAGAGGAGGAGAAGTATTACCCCCTTCCCCTGTCCCTCTGCCAATTCCGTAGTCACGCTCGCTCGTTGAATTCTATTCTGGCGGTTGCGTTAATCGTTCGTGCGTCTGATCCTCAGTGAACCTGGCACAGTCGAGTGCCATTTCCATAGGTGAGGATACAGACATGGTTGAGGGGGAGGGGGGGGGGCGGAGGAGAAGAAG
>NW_021680499.1:478497-525732 GCF_001412515.2 Diachasma alloeum | reverse complement strand
GGGGGGGGGGGGGGGGGAGGAGAAGAAGCACGACGAAGAAGGAGAGGATGAGGGGATGCCAGAAGCAGTCTTGAGAGGAAGAAAATTGGTAGTGAGGTACAACACAACGAAAAGGGAAAGGACAAAAGAAAGCACGAGAGTGGCGCCGCGAGGGGCAGGCGATGAGGGGAAGGGGAGCGGCTAGGGGGAGGGGGACGGGGAGCTGGTGTCCAAGGTGAAGAAGCCACCGGGGCGGCCTAGCGTCAATAATTCCCGCATGTAATGAGGCGGTTCGTTGTTCGCAGGCGGACAATAACGCCCATAATTCACTGTCCAAGTATAGTCGTATCCCTTCCCCCTGCGTCCCGCACTTTCGCATGCTCTCTCGTGTTTCGGGCCTTTGGGTGTATGTATACACCTTTATGGGAATCCTCGGGACCCTGGATTACTCATGTTTCGGGAGGGGGGGGGTACGTTATTTGGGTATTGATTTGGTCTTGTTTTATTTGGTGATGGAAAAAGTGGAATTTCGGGGAGTTTTTGGTAGTAATTTTTAGGTGGGCGATGCTGAATTCGAGTTGGGGAGGACAAGATTATGGAATTTCAAATTTTGGTGCCAGCTAGAGAGCGAGAATTCACCAGCTTACGTGAATTTTTAATCGGAACGTGAAAATGCAGTATGAAATTACGCTAAATTTATAAGCAACTGAAATTTCAAGAATAGGGTTACTTGAATTTTTCGGATTTCCATTAATTTTGATATAATGATTGAACTGGAATTAAGAGTTTCCATTTTTTTTTATAGACTTGGGAATTTCCAAATACGAAATTTCATGAATTTCCAGTAGAACTGACACTCATTAAAAATTCTTCAAAATTTCATGGAAAATTTGGTAGTAATTCACATGAGAGTGACATTGAATCCCATTTAAGGGAACACTGATTATGAAATTTCAAGTTTTAGGTCAAATTCAAGGAAATTCCTGAGTTTTCATTGGGAGTAAGATAGGAATTTCATAACTTGAACAAAATGACATGAATTCTCAGTTTTTCCCTGAATTTTCCTGATTTTCCCGAATTTTCACAGATTAATGGAACTGAAAAATAAAATATTTTATTGATGTTCGGATCATTCCAACAGAATATTCGATTATGAATGGAATATGCTAATTCAATTAATATTTGAATTAATTTTAAATTAAACATCAATGTTCAACGAGAAAGTCTCAAGTTTTCCAAACATTTACTGAAGAATTAAATTATAATTCACAGTTTCCGTTGATTTCCCCACGCGACTTCCAATAACTCAAAATGTTTGAATGAATCACTGGAACCGTGAAACTGGGCTTATCAGTAACATTAAATTACTCAAATTAATGACGACGGAAAATATTTGGTATTATACAGAGAATTAACGCGGATAAACGAAAATTATTTATTTCAATTTTATTCTGTAGGTAGTGATCGTTAAACGCTGCATTGATTTATCGATAATCCAAGGACTATCGACATTAATATGTGGTGCTACGTTATTTCAGAATGAGATATGTATTCAAAAAATTGGTCAAACGGTGGATGAGTTTAAACTGATCACCCCTAGACTCCTGTAAATCACTATCACTGGATGTGAGGAGGATAAAAAAATGGTGAAATTGTATTTAATTTTTGGACGTTCGATTCTCGTTTTTTATCGGTTGAGCCCGGCGGGGAGTCCGGGGCCCGCGAGGCCCCGAACAGCGTCAAGATTAATATCTCACGGCGCGGGCGGGTGTATGAGTGAGCTGGCAGACGGAGACGGAGAGTGGTGAGGGGGATGAATACTAAAATCCGCGGTGCCCTTTTTTCTCTGGGCGTAAGGTGTGAAAAATGAGAATGAGAGAATACGAAATAGCTACGTGGGTAGTGGGGAAAAAAGATCTCTCGCGCCTCTTGGACTTGTTGGCTGGTGGTGCGAATGACGCTTCCAATTTCGTTGGGAAACCATTCGTCTTGTTTGTTCATTTTTTCTCATCATCCTCGTGATATTCTTTTAACTCTCAGTCCACTGATTATGTAAATTAATTTTTTGTTCTCCGGGGAAAGTCTGCTTTACCGGGGACTGGGAATGTTTGTGTTTATGGGATTCGGGGGAATTTATATAAATGAGGAAATATTGGGCATTAATGGGAACAATTTCTGAAGATTCAGAATTTTGTGGAAATGCCCATGGGACTGTGAATTTTAGTTGAATTCTTTTTTTTAATCACATTAGAGTACCGAATTAATTAAAATTATTAATGCTGTTGCATCATATCAGTGAATTCATGGTGTGAAGCTCGTTAAAACTTACTAAATAATCCAATCCCCTGCTGTTACGTTAACAGAGTGAAAACGTGATTCGTCACCCGTATCACGTAAGGGTTAATAATCTCCAGGTCACACGATAAGCAAATTCTGGTCCTGAACCCTTGGTTGTACACCGAGAATCCCTTGGGAGTCGATATTCCACCGAGTTACGTCAACCCCCATCCCCCACAACTATCTGCACTTCAACTTTCTTCCCTCTCAGTACACTTGATTGATCAATGTGCATTTCACCCACTGGATATTCATTCAAGCATCGGTTACACCGATGTAATAGTAATTGCGAGCGTGAATTATCCGAGCTGGTTATGCATTATGGAAACTCAAGCTGACGTTGATAATTGAAAATTTTTTTTCCAACGGAACACGCGAATGATTAATTGGAGAATATTGCTGACTAGTCTACCTTTGATCCATAGCTTCAGACGTGTCAATTAATTTGATGAAGGACTAATGGCTCCTGCAGGGTTATTATGTAACTATTGAATCAAATTCTAGTGACAGATTGAATAATTCGAGACGATATTATAGTTTCAGCAATTCAAAGCAATACAAAGGGAAGAATTTTCAGAGAATTTCAATAGCTAATGGTTCAAATCCTACACTGTTGGGAGAAATTGAGATGTAGAATTTCTGGGGTTACTGAACATTTCAGATTTTATTCATCTGAATTTTCTGGTTTGATCGCAATAATTCTGAAATAATATAATGGAAATTTAGTTTCCATTGATTTTTTCGTAAAATTGTGGATTTTCAATGACGAAATTCTTAGGAATTTCAGTGGAACTATAATGGGATGAAAATTTCCAGTAAATGTATACGAATGTTCGAAAGTTTTAGCTAAATCAAATAGTATCTGAGGTGCGAAATTCATGACACGAAGAAGGCTTTTCATTTTATTTTCATTCTGCAGCACAATTACATTTAACAAATTTTGATAAGCAACCGTTCCACTGAAATTACAAGGAATCTTGTCATTGAAAATTCATAATTTTAGTTTAAATTTTAGTTTCATTATTCCGGGAAAATTAATGAAGAATCAGGAAAATTCAGAGAATTCTTTTTTTGAATTCCGAATTCTTCTGATTTTTTTTTTAAATTCCTTCAAAAAATCCTGGAATTCCAGAATTGTAACGGAATTCCCTGAAAATTCAAGGCAATTTGGTAGTTAATATTCATGTTCACTTAAAAATTCATGTAGATTGTGGTATTTCTGTCTTCCTACCGTTAAAAAATTGGAATTTTACAAAAACTTTCAGCGAAACTCGAAATTCCATTGCGTTTTCCTTCGGAAAAACAAAGCAAGGTCCTGAAAATCTAGTTAAATTTTATAAAAATTGGACAGATTCCTCTTTACTGATCTCCGCGCCAATTTTGTTCAAGTGTCAGATAAAAATTACGTTTCAACACGTCAAAATTCCTTATCGATCCACAAAATTTCCAGAACTTGAGGGAAAATGTACTTTTCGCTTCAACTTTTTCTGCCTTTTCACCTAAAACTTCTCGAAAAAGAATTCCGCATCATTTTTCCGGTTTGTCACCTAATTTTGCCCGATGTTTATCCCAACCCTCAGGCCAACACCCCCCACCCTGTCACCCACCTGTGTGAGGTATCGAATAAACGTCGGTAAATATCCCCGAGTGAGAGATTGGAAATGTTATTTATGTCACACGAGTTTAGGCCTCTGTGCGGTGGTCCGTGGAGAAAGAGGTAGCCCGAAATGCGAGATACATCGAGGGACAGAGACGTTCCCCGGAGTCACTCATGAGATGGGTATTGGCTCACCGCGACAGACTCCAGAGGGCGAGAGGAATGGGGTTATAACTCGGCAAGTCCTCATCTCTTTCCAGCGACTTCACCCGATTAGCCAATTTGTCGATCTCACCGCACTCCCTCGATTCTGGGTCCTGGGTTCCGCTGTCCTATCTTCCTTTCATGATCGATCAGACGGGACGGGCTGAGGAGGCATCAGTAAACCTCCTCCCCCTCCTTACTACCGGTATTGGCTAGACTGCAGAATGCGCTGGAGTGAGAGAGAGAAGTGCGACAACAGACGGAGACGGATAAGTTGAAATACGAGATGAAGAGGAAAGTATAACCGAAGATTGGAACGTCTAAGCGACTTCTCCATCTCACCTCCTGTTGGCTGCCGACTAACTTTATCAAATAAGAGATATCAGAATTATTTAATTTGTCATTAATCCACCGGTGACAGTAGAATTCACGACGGGGGCGGAGGGGATAATCTTCAACAGCCAACTGAGTTATTGAAACGTCTGGTGTACAATCTTGAATCACATAATTTTATGTAACGTCGGGGTATTTAACTCGGAGGTAAATAGATGAACTGGTGGACTTGTGTACGCGTGAGTGCTCGATAATGTGAACCCGTGTGGAGGCGAAATGTTTAACCTTCTCCCCCCAGGGGTATCAGCAATAGTAATCCTGTTATATTATGAATATTCATTGGGCTAAACAGGCTCACTCGCGCAACGGTACTCGTGCCCACTTGGTTTTGGGTAGCGGTTTCTACATATTCGCACATTTTTCGGGGTGATCGTTCTTTACATGGGGAGGAGGATTATCGAATTTGGTGGGATAAGTTCTTGGACTGTGAGGACTTTTGCCTGTCACTGGGCTTGGGTAACTTGTTAGGGATTGGAGTACACGATTTTGAACGTCATGAAAGGATGCGATGGGTTATCACTGCAGTGGTAGATAATTACTCCTGAAATTTCAAGTAAAAATATTGAAGTTTTTCACAATCACAATCAATTCGGGAATTCTAGATGTCATTGAAATATCAGTGATAGTCTAACATGGAAAACCCAATTATCCTGAATTTTCAAACTGGATGAAAGATTCCATGAACGATTTGATCTTAAATTGAATTAAAATTCATAACATTGAGAATTCAAGTGCAACTATAGCTGAGTTTTCAAAAAAATTGTACTAGTGCATTGAACATTATTGGCTGGAATTTCTGGTAGACCTCTTGCAAATGTTTTATTAAGTGACAGTTCCACTTATTAAAAATCAACTTATTTAAAATATTTCAAGGAATTTTGCCATTGAAAATGCACCATTTGATAAAAAAAACAACGAAAACTGCAAATTTCAACTAAACTATTCCATAAAACTTGACAGAAATTAGAAAAATTAGCGGTGTTCATTGATGAATACTCATATTTTGAGTGAAAATTTCAGTAAAGTGGAGAATTCTTGGCTTTCTGTTGCTAAAAAATTTCCAACTCCATTGAATTTTCAATAAAATACGAAATTTCAATTTTAGTTCAATTATTCCACTGAATATATTCTTCAAATATTAATTAATTCAAAATTATGTAAACTTTTGTGCTGAATATTCATATTTTGTTTAAATTCCCCTAATTCAAGTAAGCTGGAGAATTTCTGTCTTCCTGCTATTCAAAAATGCATAATTCCAATCCATTTTCTGTAAAATTTGAAATTCCATGATTTTTCTCCACTAAATCAAGTTGAAATGTCGCTCTCGTCCTGAAAGTTACTACTTAACTCTCCATGTAATTTCAATTTCTTCCTTACAATGTCGTATCTGACGTCTTGAATAGAAACCTCTCCATTTCAACTAATTTCCTCCCATCTTGTCTCCCAGTTGATATTTTTTAGAAAGTATAATTTTCAGTCGAGGGTTGTACGTCGAAACTCCCCGATACAAATTCACCGAATTTTCGAGGTTTATCATTTAACCTGTCACATGAATTTTAACGACGGAGATAATCATCCTCCATTTTCATTTCACCGCGGTAAAACTCATCGATCCACCCACCACCACCCACCATTCCAAGTCGCATTCCATTAATACCTTCTCATTTTACTAATTGCACTGGGGGATACACCCCCGAGGGATCTCGCGGAAGCAGTTCCCGTCATATCAGCTATATCTGTCTTTCTCCCGGCAGTTCGACAGCTGAACGGCCCGTGGAGAACTGCAGGGATGAGTCTGCCGAACTTTCTGCTTGATTAGCTAGTGCATACAGAACCCTCTTGACTCTCGACTCATTCCCTCACGGAGAATCAGAGTGAACAGACAGTCGACTTTATTTTCTCAGCGCTTTCCTTTTTTCAAGGAGGAATTCTTAATTGCCACTCTTAGGTACTCTCTAGATAATTTGAACATTTTCATCCCCCCTTGTCCTTCCCCCCCCCCCCCCCGCCGCCATAAATTTCAGGAGAATTAAAGTTTTGCACCTTGGAGAAAAATTTTTTCATTTTTTATAATCACCAGTTACTCTTTTATTTATTCGTAATCCATCAGCGGGAGATATAATAAATCATTCAAAGAGTGGTGTGCAATTTCGATACGTATAATTTCGAATGCCACCTGGAATTCTCGATAATTACAAATAATGGACGATTGTAATTCTCGAAAATCGCTCGTCGGCAGTTGGGCACTGACAGGAGGCCTTTGTTCTGCTCCAAGAAGTTGATCAACTATTAACAAATCATGTTTCTTTGACAATGTTTCTGGTTTGAGTTCAGAAAGCTGGGGATTAGGTAACAATTGATGAATGAATATTCAGTCAACTGAACTTTCATTTTTTTATGGGCGACTGGTTACATAGATTGATCCATCAATAGCTCTGGGTTTGTCACAGGACCATATTTTGATGAGCGGCAGAGTAAAAGCAAGGCTATTCGAATTGGCCTCGTAGAAAAACAATCAATAAAAAATTGGAAAAAATGAAATTACACTGACAGTTGAAAATTTGGAGCTGAAATTTCCGGTACACTTCTTGGAGATTTTTATTGCATTGTTCCACTGAAGTTTGAAGGATATGCGACATTGAAAATTGACGATGTTATAGAAAAACCAATAAATATTATAATTTTTAGTTCAATTAGTTAAAAAAACATAATGGAAATGGGGAAAGTCCAGATGAGAACGAATTTGATACCAATTATTCATGTTTTGATTGAAAATTACAATAAATTCGAAAAGTCTGGTCTTTTTGCTGCTCAAGAATTTGGAATTGAATTAAATGTTCCAAGAAATTTGAAAGTTCATGATTGTGTTCAACCTAAATCAAATCCATTTCTGCTCTTCTAAAAAATTACTAGTAAAATATCTATTAAATTTCATGTCTCTTTCTAACTGTGCAGCAATAATTTTCAGGGGAGTGGCATTGAATTCTATTTAGAGGAGACAAAATTATGAAATTCTCAATTCCGCCGGAAATTCAATGTGGATTGAAAATTCGGAGAAATTGTTGGTGGAATTTTCAAATTATTTAATAATTTTCATCATCATGTGGACCTGAAAATCGCAGTTCCATTGAATACTCGAGAATTCAACTAATTTTTCAATAAAAAAATACATAAAAATTTCGTGTGAGTGGTTGTTAAAAATTTCAAGATTTTTTACTTGAAATTTCAAGAGTAATTTTCTATCAGTGAACACGTCACTGATTTCCTGGGACATGCCACTAGTTTTCAGGAATCTATCACACGTACAAGAATGACCCCTACGATCCAAAATTTTTATCACTGAAATTCGGTGATAGATTCCCAAAAACTAGAGATCGCTCCCTGAAAATCAGTGAAATTGCTCCGAACAATATGGATGAATCCCGAAAACCAGTGACATATCCTTGAAACTCAAAACTTTGATTCTCCATCTTTATTTCACCCAAAAATTTTCAAAAGTATTTCCGATCTCATCTCACCTCTTTCCCCTTGATTTCACAATTTCTTCATTAATCCACGCATCCAGCGTCATCGACATCTTACACCTGTCCATTCCCACTCCCCAACCTCCCTCAACCCCGTCTGCCAGACGTCCCCCCNATCCGCCCCCCCCCCCCCCGCCCCTCCCCCAAAATTTCCGAAGACACTCTCGCACCCGTCAAGAACACGCAACAAATACCAGATACTCTCACCCCCCCATCACCTCAATTTTTACCTCTGCACGGAGAACACGGGGCACATCAGGTGGTGGACGAGAAGAGACACTGAAAAAACCTCTCGTCAAGCGGAAGATCTCGCTAAAAAATCCCAAACTAACCAATCGAAACCACTTTCAACTGCAGCATCATCTCGAGTAAAGAGATTTATGTGCAGTTCAGCGCCGGTAATACCGACATTGGCGTAGCACTCGATGGCATAAATCAAAAGAGGATCAGATGAGGCTTTAAAACTTATGAGAAGAAGTCATTCATTAATATTAATAAGTCAGCTTTTATCCAGAGTATTTCATCCCCCTTCCCCCTCCCGCGGACAATAAAATGTTAAAAATCCCTCAACATTGAGCCGCTGGGAATCGAGATATCACAGTAGACCTGAAGTGTACACTTTTTGCCAGAAACACGCGGAATTGTGCGGAGAAAATCAAGAATGATCGAAGAAACTCGCTCCCGCAATGCAGCAAGTATTGCGTGTATAACCATCGGGTGCCCAGTGTATACTCAAACGATAAAGGACGTGGGATATAATCGTTTTGTGGATTGAGGATGTATGTTTACTGGCGGTATAACGTTGCACAGAAGGTCTCTGCGAGGGATTCGCACCGTATGGCGGTACAGCATCACCAACAATGCCATTTTTTATCCCTCCCCACGCCACTGTTCCCCCCAGCCCCTTGGAAATGTGATCCGAGGCCACACGCGCATGAACCTGTGGAAAAACTATCACATTCGTTGTGCATTTATGGGGTAATACAGACCCAAGTCCCTGGGTTTTGGTCAGCTACACGAACGCGTCGCGAAAACCAATTTTCTTTTTGCTTGAACTGTCACGTGAATGTCGTTGGAATACACTCCAATGACACTGAACGACGGAAAAAATTCAATGAATGGTGGAATGGATAGATCTGTTGAGATGTTGAGAGAAGGTATCTCGCATGCATCACGCTGGAAAAATACTCGGAAATGTGCCGGGGATATTCGCAGTGGTATTAAATTATTCGGTCGCTCTCCTGAAAATTACTACTGCAGTAGCTATGAAAATCCATTTTTCTTTTTAATAGTACACACTGTTAGAAAATCACTCCTGAAATTTCAAATAAAAAATCTTGGAATTTTGAACAATCACTCATTCACACGAAATTTTTATGAATTTTTTTTATTGAAAAATCCGTTGAATTCTGGAGTATTCAATAGAATTGCAATTTTCAGGTTCACATGATAATGAAGATTATGAAATAATTTGAAAATTGAAGCGACAATTTCCCTGAATTTTCAATTCGATCAACTCAATTTCCGAAATGATTTGAAAATTATAGATGTCATTGAAATATCAGTGATAATCTAACATGAAAAATCCAATTATCCTGAATTTCCAACTTGAATGAGAGATTCCACGAATGATTTAATCTTAAATTGAATTCAAATTCACAACGTTGAGAATCCAAGTGCAACTATTGCTTAGTTGTCAAAAAAATTCTGACACTATAGCACTAATTTTTGAAAAAGTAGAATTTAATTTGAGGAGGAAAAGGAAATGAAATTTTAAATTGTACCCAAAATTCAATGGGATTTTAAATTTTTGAGCAGCAGAAAGACGAGAATTTCACAGATTATTCATTAATTGAAAATTTAATACTATATTTATATCGTTTTTGTGAACTAATTAAATTAACAGTGTCAATTTTCATACAATTTTTCATTAAATTGTGCATTCACTAACAAAATCCGGCAAGAAATTTGAAATTTCGATCACAGCGCCATTTGAATTTTCAATATTGTGAGGTTGAATTCAATTTCAAATGGAAGCATTCACTGAATTTTGCATCCATCGTGAAAATTAAAGAAAATTGGGTTTTTCATGTTAAACAATCATTGATTTTCAATCAATGCTTGAATTTCCAAACTCATCGTAAAAATTGAAAATCTCATCCAATTCCAGTTTCAATAGATTGAGAATTAAGAAAAGTTGTTGCCTGAATTTTCAAAATTTTCGATGTTTTTCAGTGCCATATGGACCTGAAAATGGATAATTACTTGAGTAACCAAGAAATTAAGTGATTCGTCAATGAATAAATATAGAGAAATTTCATGTAACTTTGTCGTTGTTAAAAATTCGAATTTTTCTCACTTGAAATTTGAAGCGTAATTTTCCAACAGTATAGACCCAACCCCACAAATGTTACTCCGCGACACGAATACCTCCAGAAAACCAATTTTTTTGTTCCAACTGCCACCCAAATGTCACAGAAATACATTCCAACGACACTGAACGACACGAAAAAATCCGATGAATGTAACAATGGACAGATCCGTTGCGATGTTAAAATAAAATGTCCCATATGCATCACGTTGGAAAAATACTCGGAGATGTGTCGTAGATATTCCCAACGGGATTAAATAATCGCTGGGGGACAATAAATCCTCGGGTTAACGAAGCGGAATATAGTGGAGAAATATCCGGTAGCCGGAGACAAATTATATCTAATAGAATGGGAAGTAGTGGTTCTTTTATTCTTCACCAGTTCAAGGCACCTTTCATTTATTTATGAAGAATAGAAGAGAGTGGGCAGGAGGATTTTTCATGTGTGTTGACCAACCAAAAGGCCCCGTGAAGGGACCAAACCCCCTTGCCCCCTCCCACCCCCGGCCCCCTCGGTCCTCTCACTTTTTTTCCCCTCTCGATGCCTATCACTCAGACATTTAATTAATAACAACACCCAGCGTGCCTGACATCTCCTGGCGATGTGAGTAATGGCCTCCGCCCATCTGATCACCCCGGCTCATGTCTGTACCACATACCATCCGTATACCGACGACCGTGCTGATTCATTTCACATTATCACGAATGTTTGAGAAGTTTGAGGAATACGTATGGGATACTATGGCCGCATGAATAAGTTGAATGTGGTGGGTTTCAATGTTAACGTGAAAAAATGAATCGGTGGGAGAGAATGGGAGAGAGAATGAGCGAGGAGAGAAAAAAGAAAAAAAAACTCCCGCAGTGACCAATCGATTCTTATCGCCTTTATGACTGATGGAATGCACTTAATCGTTGAAAAGGAAGAAAAAATATTGAAATTATTTATGCGAGAGAGCTCTTGACGGATCATTTGCTACAGGAGGCGAGTAGGTGTGACTTGTATCGTCTCACATTCGTGGTATCTTCATAAATTTGTTGGGATTAATTGCACAATTTCTCTTCTCTATTCGTAAAATTTCCCCGGGGTATTTCCTGTTCGTTCTTTTTGTAGGCTCTCGGATTATTAATCAGGGTGATGCAGAAGATTGTCACTGACTGAGTGATAATTACAAAGCTATTTATCATCGGGGGGCGACACAATTTGATGGAACGTTCAGTTCAAGTATTCTAATAAAATTAATGGATGTCAGGAAAATTTAGGTAAACATGTTCTGGAAATGAAATTCATCTGAAATTCAGGGTAATTTGATACTGAATGTCTGTGTTTTGATTTAAAATTCAAATAACGGAAGAATTCTTGTCTTTCTGCTGCTGAAAAATGTGAAATTTCATTGAATTTAATTTTTTTTCTAACAGGAGAATGACAGTGAATTTGATTTAGGGCGGAAAAAATCATGGAATCTGACACAATTTGATGTTATTTTTATAATATTTTCGGTTGCTTATCGATCGAAAATAAAAGGTCATACAGATAAAATTTAAACTTCCCACACGGAGAAAAAGTTAAATAAAAATTATCGAAGATGTCAAGTAATCGTGGAGCAACCTCGATTACACTGTACTTTTTCACCTTAAATAGGAGTAAAAGTGCAAGATTAATAGTGAATTTTACTCTGTTGGCCCGGGAAAATTTACTAAATACGAGGGTGATTTGTACCGAAGCCGTAAAAGTTACAGCATCCTATCAAAAATTATCCCAGTGAACGTGAATAATCGCGCCAATTTTCGTGTAATTTTTATATAACGGAGAATGATTTTTACAAAACAAACAATAAAATTTTCCCCTGTGGTGTGAAAAATCCATATCCATATATGTATTTTTTTACCGAGAAAATCGTAAGATATCCACTAAAAACCAGTATTTTTCCACTAAAATTCGTTACGATTTCTGAGGCAATGTTTTATTAATTCTTTTGGATTTTCGAGGTAATTTAAGTTAATTCCCGTGGCTTTGTGGGACTAATTGCACAATTTGTTTTCCCAATTCTCGAAATTTCCCGGAGTATTTCCTCTTTTTTTTGGTTTTTGGACGATCAATCAAAATGAATCAGAAAATTGTCCGTAACCGAGTGATAATTACAAATCAATTGATCATCAGCCGAACGGTACCAACTTTCCCACCTCCTGAGTGCAACCAGCCTAGGGAGACTTCACGCGCGGACGACTGGAGGAGGGAGTGAGTCCCCTCCAGTGTAAATATAAATCCCCAGCCGTCGATAATTAAACGCTTGATTAATCTCAGATTAGGCAGTGAGGAGTATCTACACGTGGAATAATTGTAATGCTGTGTCTGCCGCGAATTACATACATATTACGGTGATTAATCGGGCACAATTGGGCATACATATGTATGACACTGGGCCACACCAGACGAGCCTATGTAAACCCCGAGTCCTGTTCCTGGTTCCGCCCCCGTACTCCAACCACCTTTATTACGATTCCATTCGCCTTGGATTTACTTTTTCTGTCCCCGAGGCGATTCAATTATCATTTTTATCAGCGGTAATGCGAGGCAACCGCGATCCATTGTCTTACAGATGAGATGTACATTGAATTAAGATGATTAATAGTCACTGGGTAATTTCGCTCGGGGAAAGAATCATTTGGATGTACCAATCAAATACACATTATTTCGAAGGGGATTTACACTGTTGGAGAAGTACTCTTGAAATTTTAAGTGAAGAATATTGAAGAAAGTTGAATAATTTATGCGAAATTTACAAGCAAATAAATTAAATAAATAAATGAATAAAAATTACAGTTCGGAAAAAAATTTTAATTTCAAATTTTGTTGAAAGTTCAATGGAATTCAATATTTCTTTAGCAGCAGGAAGACAAGAATTCTCCAATTTATTTGGAGTTTGAAGTTGGTTAATTTCCCTCAAGTAAATCTGGGCTACTCCATCAAATATTCTCACGTGGAACATATAGTTGTTTGGCAGAACCAATTATTTCTCTCGGTGCAGTGTTTGATCAATTAATAAAACAAAATTAATAAAACACAATTTTCATGATTTGTATTAATTTTCATGAAATAATATAACTTAAGTCTATCCAAGTATCCAAATTTGTCAATTAAATTGTGTGAGAAAACAAATTCCATTGAATTTTTATGTTTCCAAAAGTAAACATTCCAATTTTTTTTTATATTCTTAAAATTTTTTCTAACGGTGCAATATTAACATTAAAATTCAGATGTGCAAAGTTTTAGTAATAATAAAATCATTGTGAAATGTCCGGAAACTTAGGCTCAAATGGGGCTCAAATGAAAGCGCTGATGAACTACAAATGTAGGAAAGTATTTCACTGGATAAAAAATAACCAAAGTACTTGGATATCCCAAAATTCACGATTTCCATTGATTTCTGCATCAAATTTGCTGAAGAAATCAATGGAAATTGTGAATTTGATGCAGAAATCGATGGAAATTGTGAATTCCATCAACAAAATCCCTTGAAATATCAGCAGAACAGTCAAACGCTAAAAATTTCTAAGAATTTCACCCGAATTTTCATAAAAATTCACCTTAAACAGTGTTTACGACATCAGTGTTTGCCGTGGCACTCGGCCTATAGGTATTTACGAGCGATTTGACATGGGGAATTTCTGGAAATTCCTGGCAGGCGTCTCCCCCCTGAACTAGGGGAGCACTGTTGCCGCAGGAAGTAAAGAGACGGGTATAACCAGCGAAAGGACGGCTGGGGGCCTATTTTCGAGTGGATCGGAAATATTTCCGTTTACGGAAGTGGCAACGTATACGAATTTCCATAGGAATATTTCCGATGCACTCGAGAATGGGCCCCCTGTACCCAGCCCCGATCTTGAGCCACTTTTCCACTGTGCTCGCCTCTTGTTGGACGACGGCCGGCACGAGACGACAACTCGTCGTGGCCTCACGTTTCGATCAACCGTGGGAAATATCTGGGGTTCTAGTGGAGAGGCTTGAGTGAGCGATTAGAAGTCTGCAAAGAGGAGAGAAGTAGGCGAGAGGGAGGAGGAAAACGGTATATACGAGGAGGTAAGTACCGTTGAGCGTGCCAAGGGACATACACACGTTTTATCTCCAGGTGGGTGTATATGCTTCTGTGCAGTGGCCAACTGTGGTACATCCAGAAGGAAGAATGGAACAATGACGGGGAGAGGGGCAAAATGGTGAGGCTGAGGAGGATGAACGAGGGGTTAGGGAACCAAGCACGTGCAAACTTTGCGCGACATTCTCGGACAAGGTGGAGTGAATATGTGAAATGGATGTACTTGCTCGGGATGACCCGAATGCTTTAAAAATTACCGGGAATATCGCAGTATTTCAGGGAGATAAGGGGCACTTTGTTGGCGAGCCTGAAGGATGCACTGTTAACAATTTTCGTCTCAATTTTTCGTGACCAATCGTGGAAGTTTTTTATCGTGTTTAATTTCCACGGAAATTTCAGCACATATTGCCATTGAAAAATCTAATATTTCATTGATTTCCTGTTCGAATCGTCTGAAAATCAATAAATCTTTCGTTTTTCAGTTCAATTATTCCGTGAAAATTTAGAAAAATTAGGAAAATTAAAGGAGAAATTGAAAATTTATGTCATTTTGTTTCTGAATATTCATGTTTCATTGAAAATTCAATGAAGTTGCAAAATTTTCATCTCACTCCCGCTGAAAACTCATGAATTTCTTTGAATTCCGCCTAAAACTTAAAATTTCATAACCATTTTTCCCCCAAATCGGAGTTAATGTCACACTGTTGAAAATGTTCCTCTGATTTTTCCGTGCAAAGTCCCGAAAATTTTTGTTATGCTTAATGTCCACCGAAATTTCAGAAAATCTTGTCATTGAAAAATCAAATATTCTGTTCGAACGGTCTGAAAATCAATAAAATACTGAATTTTTCAGTTCAACTATTCCATGAAAATTCTAAAAAATTAGGAAAATTGAGGGAAAAATGGAAAATTTATGTTATTTTGTTTCTGAATATTCATGTTCCATTGAAAATTCAATCAAGTCTGAAATTTCCGTCTCACTCTCACTGAAAACACATGAATTTCTTTGAATTCTACGTAAAACTTGAAATTTCATAGTCATTTCTTCTCTAAATTGAATTAAATGTCACTCTCATGAGAATACCTATCATATTTTCCATGAATTTTCAAAAAAATTGCCACAGTGTGTGGAGGAATAAGAAACTCGGGAGGAAATGAGAATAGACTCACTGAGGATGGTGTATTTCAGGACGAGTGCCATGGGTTTTTTACTCGAGTGGAGTTGCGGTTCGGGCAGAAGGCGAGGACTGGCCAATCACACGGGTAAGAAAAACCGTGGCACGATATTTTTCCGGAGCGATTTTCACTTTTACGAGTTTGGGGAAGGGCCAGTGCCAATACCCGGACGGGGAAAAGTGGAGTGTGGGAAAAAATGTTTCTGGCTTCCAGTTACAGTTTGTGGATTTCAATAGTCGATGGTACTGAAATGTAGAGACAAAAAGCACTGGATTCCAGGGCAATTTCTGGGAGAATCAGAGGAAAAGTTCCAGTTCTCGGACAGAAAACATTTTTAAAAAATGAGAAAAAATTAGATAGTCTAATCTTAGAGGAAGATTGATTTTAATTATTTCGACAGATGGCGCTGGCCATTGGGGGAACTCCGCGAATGACCCGCAACATGAAATTAAAGACGTATATCCTTACACGCAAAAATTTACCATGAAATGAAAAATGACCATCAGTACCTCTCAGACTGATCCCACGGAGCTGAGTTTGTGGCCAATGCAGGTGGGAGGTTGAACCGACGTTTTTAGAATCTTTAAAAAATCCCAGGAAATATTACCCCAGATTGTATTCCAAGAAGATAAGCAGTAAACATTGTTGACGAGACTGAAGGATGTAGAAGAAATAAGAAACCCTGATAAACGACATTCTACGAGAGATGTCAGAAGACGAACGAAGATCAAAAAAGGGAGAACTAAAGAGAAAAAAACCGAAACAGTTTTGATTAAGCCGACGACTTGACCCGACATCTAATTTGCATCGACGGTAAATCACGCCTCGGAGAAGTAGAGAATCCCCAGCTTTCTTTCCCCCGTCCTCTCGTGCTGCTCGCGTGATACGTTATGGCGGGGCACTTTTGGATGCGTGGTTAAATGGAGTGCCACGTGGAGAGAGCCGAAGGGAGGGAGATACACTTCTACTAGAAATGCACTGAAATGAAACGACGCAGAGGATGATTGAAGTACAGAGACTTAAATCTGCGTAGAGGAAGGACTCTCTGGTTTCCAGCACTATGGTACTGCAATCTGGTTTATTTGAGTCGAATAAACTTTATTTGAAACAAATAAATCCTCTATTGGAATCAAATAAACGATTTGTTTATTTTTATGAATTCGATAAAGTTTAGATAATTCAAATAAACTATTTTTCTGCGTGTAAAGGTGAAAAAGGTTAAAGAAAAATTACCGAACAAGTCAAGTAATTGTGGATCGAACTCGATTTTTAGGACTTTTCCACTCTACGCTGTTGGAAATTTTTTGAAATTTGATGGAGGATATTATGGTAGATCTCATGAGAGTGACATTGAATGGGATTTAGGGAAACAATGGTTAAGAAATTTCAGAACTTGATTGAATTTCCAGTGGAACATAAATATTCCGAAACAAAATAGCATGAATTTTCAATTTTTCCCTGAATTCCCTGATTTTTCTCTATTTTCACAGAATAATTGAACTGAAAACTCTCGTATTTTATAGATTCCCAGATCATTTAAACAGGAAATCAATGGAATATTAGATTTTTTAATGACCAGATTTCCCGAAATTTCACTGGAACTTGAACACGATAAAAATTTCAGGAATTTGGAACGGAAAATTCAGACGAAAATTTTTAACAGTGATACTGGATTCCAGAACCAAAGTGTCTTGATTTAAGTACCATGTGCCTAGGCTTTCCGTAAAAATTACTGCGAACTAGAACTTTTTCCTTGGAATCCACTTTTTGTCTACCGAGACTGTTACTCGCGCCCAGAAACTTTTTTCCCGTGTGGGTGTGTACATTCTGGATCAGCGAGTTGAGTGGAATCACGTCTCCTTGAAGGATACCCTGAGATATTGAAGACGTTGGTGAAACAAATATTGAAGCAGCCACGGCAGTTTCATCGAAAATTCATTAAACCTGAAAGTTAGAAACAAAGAGAGAGAGAGAGAGAGACCCCGTTGTGAGCGAGTAAGTCGAGAGATGTTGTGCTGGGGAATGCGTAGTAATCCGGGAACAGTATGCCTCGGTTAGAAGAAAAAAAACCCCAAGCAGTTGGTAAAAGATAGGCGGAATGGGAGGTAAAGGGAATTAAAAAATAAGAGCGAGCAGGGAAACTCGGCTCGTTGTTGCGCCCGCGGAGGTCATCGCCGATGGAAAACGAGTTGCCCAGTGGGTATAGGAGGCAAGAACGTTTAGTATCGAAGGAGGGATATAAAATGCCAGCGTTGAGACCATAAGGAAACTGCTGAGGGGAAGACGGTGGTGAGGACGAAAGGGGGGAAAAGGAGAGAGAGAGAGGAAGAGATGAGCAGAACAGAACAGCCGAGAACAGAGCAGAACAGAGCAGAACAAGATAGATAGATATAGACAGACCACTCGGTACGTTGTTGAATCTTATTTGCTCGGTTGCGCTTGTGGTATAGGAAGAGAAGCGAGAAAGGGCCTCAAAGAATGGTAGATGGTTAAGTGCTACGCACGTAGTGGTAACTCGACTGCCCGCTGGTCTTCCCCTCCGCCCCCTTTTAACCCCCTCAGCCCCACGCCACTCCCCGGACTCCCCTATGCCTGCCAGTATCCGCTAAGGGATCAAGTAATGCAGACTCGGGCCATATTAGGACAGCCCTCACACACATGAGCCCAGTAGTGACTTTACGCGAGGGCCGCATGGTGTTTTCCTCGACTAGTCAAGATGGAGAGAAGAAATATCGATGTTACCCAACCACTGGTATCCCCCGGTTTTATTGATAATGCAAGTAAGGCAATTCGTAATGGTATATTTCCATTGTGACCCTGTAGATCCATCTAATGTTATTGGAGATTTAGGGTAAGTGGGGGGTGAGGCGATATTTTTTATTTCCGTGCCGTTTATTCCAGTTTGCGGGGGCAGGGGTAAAAACGATTACCTGTCTTTTCTATGACGAATCGGACTGCAGGTCCCGAGAGTTTTTCTACCCGAGATTGAGGATGAAAATGGGAATGATGCGTGAAAAAGGAAAAGAGGTGAATTGGACATGATGGGGGTTGGAGAACATTTTTCTGTGATTGATGAGAGTGGGAGGCTCGTTCCATCATGGAGGTAAATTACTCATGGGTGGATGGGATTATTTTAATGATACTGGGGTTTGGGAATGGGGGAAGGATGGTAATGTTTTTGTGAGGTACAATTTCAGATGGACGGGCGGGAAGGATATCGTTATGAAAACATTGTTTCATATTTTTCGCTCCAATTTTTGGGATACTTTTTAAAAATTCTTATCCAAGTGAGTTCCACTCGAATTTCAAGGGTAGAAATGTCATTGGAAATTTACTATTTGATGGAAAAATCAATGACAACTGTCAGTTTTACCTTAATTATTCCATAACATTTTAATTTTTTTATAATTCTCCGAATTTCATGGACCGGCGAGGAGTAATTTTTAGGAGAGTGACGTTGATTACAATTCAGGGGGAAGAAAATCCTAAAATTTCAGGGTTCATTGAAAATTTCATGAAATTCGGAATTTGTGAGCGATAGAAAGATGAGAATTCCCTAACTTAATTGAATTTCCGATGTGAACAAGAATATCCAGTACAAAATTCCGCTGAATTCTCAATTTATTGAGAATTTAAAAATATATTCACGTGATTTTTCCTGACTTTGAGGCATTTTCGTGGAGTGATTGAAATAAAATTCACAATTTCTCTTGATTTTTCCATGAAACATTCAATTTTAAATGACGAAATCCTTTGAAATTTCAGTGGAACTATCATGTGATAAAAACTTCTAAGTGTCCCGGAAAGTTCAGCCAACAATTTTCCACATTGTATTCTCAATTTTTCAATTAATTTAACTGTCAATATATTTCCCTCAAAGTTCCTCATTTTCCAATAAATTTTCTCACCCAAGATCACGATAAAAAAATCTGAAAAGATCCACATGTTTTTCGAATGGAAATTTTCCACTTATTCGAAGCTCACGCTCCGTCGCACCAAATTACTCCCTAGACATAATGAAAAGTATTCACTTCCCAAATGAGAATTCGTCAATCATTTAAAATTATTGAATAACGTTGGTTTTAAAGTGGTATATTCAAACTCCACGGGAATCGTTGAGTGTATCGAGAAGAAACAAATTTAAACTGCCGGAAAAAAATCATTCATCATTGATAATTTCTTACATGAATTCTAACTTTCACGAGTGTAAGAAATCAATTCATCAAATTCTCTCTACCACCATTTTCTTAAACAATAGTTTCTCGTTTGACTAGGGCATCCTGTACATTCAGGGCACCCAGAAACAAATTATTTATCTCGAAAGTTTGACACTGACGATCATTTTCGTATTAAACCTAAGATTTTTATATATTTTTTTCATTTTTGTAAATTTTTTCTACGTTTTCATTTTCTCTCTAACGTTGAAAAATTCATTTTCACATAAGACTTTCTGTCCTTTTCCCACTTCTAAATTAATTATTATCAATAACACTAGACCGCCAATTGAGCCCGACCTCACCAAAATGTTTTTATTCATTTCAACTTCCGTTCAGAATTTATTTCAGATGTTTATCTTCAAAATTTAAGTTATGTTTATACCACTTTAAACCGCTCTCGAAGGATAGCATTCTCCCCGACTCCGCCGCCCCTAAGATATTGAAATCCCAAGTCAAGAAATTAATTACCATAATATACCAGTTCCCGATGACTCAATACAGAAAAAAAATGAACTCCCTAAATCAAGAGTTCACAGACCGATTAGCCTTCCTAATAGAAAACGCTCAGTTGTGAAATATCATCAACGCTGGAATTCATGTCTGAACCCAGTTCATTAAAACATCCGTTAGAGTGCAAGTGAGTCCCAGTTGATCCCCAAAGATAACCCTCAACACGTTTTTTGAAAGCCGCCAAAACTAGACGCACAAGGTGAAACATATATCTCACGTTGAGCCTAGATCTTGAACAACACCTGTTGTTACACACCTCATGATTCACGATACTAATAAGCCGACCCAAAGCCGCATATCTTGGCCCTCAACCGTGATCGTCTACCAGTTAAATCCACTTGAGTGTGTTCACCGCGTGCAACACCTGAAAACCCCTCGTGCGGTTCCCATCCGCCTGTTATTTCTGTCCAAACAACATTTGTCTCCCCCATATCTATACTCCCACTGGATATCTTCCCCCTTTTCCGTGGAAAAGCACAGCCCCACGAACCTCACCATTTTCTCGCCCTTGTACTCCATAAATCATGTGAAAACAAACTACTTCAAACTGCTCCCCAAGTTATTGTTTCAAGAAACATTTTCATTTGGGAAATATAGTCATCAGTGTCCCTCGTGCGCTCACCACTGCGCTTGACACGAAACTTTCGTAAAAGAGGAAATGAATTTTGATTGAGGAGATACGAAAAAAGAACATGACATCTCAATTTGAAATAGAGAAATTAGGACTGGACCTTGTTCTCACGAAGGAAACTATCAATCCGAAATAATGAGTTGGGTAATTTCTATCAGGCTTTCCTCATCAACGAGACACCCAGAAAAACAACACTCAGCCCTTCCGCCCCCCTACATCCTTCATAAATCATACAAAAACAAACCACGAGTGAGCAAACGAAAAACTATCTCTCGGAACGATATTTTAAGTTTCGCGGAATGAAGTCATTACTTCTCTGTTTTTATAGCGAGAGAATTTACACCGAGAGAATAATTCGATTTCACACCTACAGAGAGGATATACTCCGAGACTAAATGAGGCAATTACTTCAATTGAATAATATCTCACTGAGTAAATCGAAAAAACCAGCAAATAAGAAGATCATGATCCCGTTCGTTATAAGTCGGGGCATTTCTACGAACACACCCAGCAAGAGAACCTAAAAATCGACCCCCACGATTATTTAGTCATCGAAGGAGAGGAATGAATACAGCAAATCAGAAGCCCTGTAGATATTCCAGGAAATACTGCGAAGACTACACTGAGAGAAAAATATAATTCTTCTGACTATATTCCATCACTATCGAATTATAGTCAAAAAGTCCTCAACAATTTTTCATGGGTTGCGGTAACTATGGCCGGAGAAGTAATTACTACAATGGAATGTACTCATTGCAACTATTTTATAGTTCTCCTCACGATAGATTTGTCGTGGTTACTTTTGAACTTTGGTTAGTTTAACTGCATTTTGATGTGCAAAAATTACGCTTGTGAAGTTACTATAATGTTATGTGCCGCATACAAAAAAAAATCGTATCGTTCACCAAAATGCCGCAACTATTTTCTTATTGTAAATCGAACTTGAGATTTTTCTCTCAGTGTAACGGCTTGATGATGTCCCAACATAAGGCGTTTTTCAAGGAAAAAAACGAGATGGTTGATAGGGAAGACTTTTTCATGATGTTTTGAAATTCAAGACATTAAATTCAAAACATTTTTTGTGTCATAATTCAAGATGAATACTATTCAGTCACCGGTCATTTGTGATGGTCTTGATGACAAGCCGTTAAGCGCATTAGGACATGGAGCCGTAAGACATTTCTGATTACGTTTTTTACGATTCATTGTGTCACATCATGGTTTCGAAACACAAGAAACCCGGGTAAGATACCTAGAATGTATTAAAAGCATGCCTTCGAAACACAAACATCTTTAGAAAAGGGCGAAATGTTCAAATTTGACACCCTCACTGCAAAAACTAGTGTCATGAAGATGTCTCAGCATAAGTACTTCTTTCCGTACAAAATAAGACGTTTGATGTGAAGATTTTTTCATATTTTGAAAGTCACAACTGAATCCTATTCAGTTACCCGTCATTTATGATGTTCCTCATGACAAACTATGAACCCCATTAGGACATGAAGCCATAAGAGATTTCTGATTACTTTTTTTGCGATTCATTGTATCACATCATCATTTCGAAACACAAAAAATTGGGTAAGATACCTACAATGTCTTGAAAGCATGTATTCATTCAAGATGCTAAAAGTAGCTTCAATTTGGAAAGACAAACGTCTTTGAAAACGATAGGACAAATGAGCTAGTTTGACACGCTGTCACTGCGAAAACTAGTGCCATGAATAGTCTCATCATAAGTACTTTTTCCGTACGCAAATAAGACGTTTGATGAGAGACTTTTTCATAATGTTTTGAAATTCAAGATATTAAATTCAAAACATTTTTTGTGTCATGATTCAATAAGAATACTATTCAGTCACCGGTCATTTATGATGTTCCTGATAACAAGCCATTAACCTCATTAGGACATGGAGCCATAAGACATTTCTGATTACTTTTTTCATGATTGATTGTGTCACATCATGCTTTCAAAACACAAAAAACTCGTGTAAGATACCTAGAATGTCTTAAAAGCAGTCTTCATTTGAGACGCTAAAACGGCTTCAATTTGGAGAGACAAACTTCTTTAAAAAAGGGATGCATGTTCCAATTCTATCATTCCGAAAAGTGTCTTTTTTATGATGTTTTGAAATTCGAAACATTTTTTGTGTCGTAATTTAAAATAGTTGAATACTATTCAGTCACTGCTCATTTATGACGTTTCTGATGACAACCCGTTAACCCCATTAGGACATGGAGCCGCAAGACATTTCGGATTTTTTTTATTATTATTGCATATTTCGGATTAGTTTTTTATTATTGCTTATGTCACATCACGCTTTCGAAACACAAAAAAAACACGATGAAGATACCTAGAATGTCTTAAAAGCAGTCTTCATTCGAGACGCTAAAAATAACTTCAATTTGGAGAGACAAACTTCTTATTGTACACAAATAACACTTTTGATAAGAAACTTTTTCATACTGTTTTGAAATTAAAGTCATTAAATTCGAAGTATTTGTTGTGTCATAATGAAGTGCTTCAATACTACTCAGTTACCGATCGTTTATGATGTTCCTGATGACAAGCCATTAACCACATTAGGACATGAAGTCGTGCTACATTTCTGATTATTTTTCTTTACGATTCATTGTGTCACATCATGGTTTTGAAATACAGAAAACTTAAGTAAGACACCTAGAATATCTCGAATGTATATCTGAATTTCCTAATTTAGGACATTCAAAGTAATTTCAATTTAGAAAGACAAAACGTCTTAAAAAGGGGAACAAGTATAAAAAACTCTCGTAATGACTTCCTGATGATTGGAATTTCAAATGTCTGCGAAAACCGAAACATTCAATGCAAAAGACATTTTTTTAGCTTGAAGTGCCAGCCACCGAATCCAATACTTTCGTCCGATCCCAAGTCATTTATGACGGCAGCGTAATCTCAAGGCATTAATCCCTTCCAGATATGCAATCATAACCCAACTTCTGGTCACTTATCTCCTTCATCACACCACCCAAATAATTAAAGCTACCGTCATATTCCAACGCTGTAATTCAAGACACTAAAAGCAACTTGAGTTTTGCAAACACAAACATCTAAAAAAAGCGAGGAAAAAGTGCCTTAATTCCTGCCCATTCTCCAGAGTTCACCTTACTCTCGTCTTACCCTCACAACATATCCAAACATTTTAATAGAGAAAGGGTCCCCTTCCTTGATAATAGGATCATGTTTTACGACACCTCGTTATGAGAGCCAAGATTTACGTTGTCTGTGGGTATGAGTATCTCAGCCAGCGCCAAAGTGAATGGTACACACATACAATATCAGAATGGGGGATGTTCACTGGTACTTGGGCCTTCGTTCAATACACGAAGGCCTTCTTTCTCTTATAAGCAAAGGCAATATTCTCCCCGCAAGTTGGCTCCTCTTTCTCTTTTGCCATTCTTTAACCCTCCGTGAATCAGCGCAAAACTCCTCACGCTTGCCAGAGATATACCAAGTGAGTTTTATGGGAAAGAGAACAGTATAAAAGGCTCTGGCTATGTACCAAGTGTACAAACCGGTGGGGACCCTATCTTCAATATGGGGACAGAGGAAGCCTGAAGGCGGTGGGGACCCTGTTAGCCACTACCGCCAGGAGAGATGCTTTGGTTATGTGCGCCTGCCTTTTGTTCATGGCGACTTTGGATATACACTCGACAGTGCACAAATGCCATACTCCCCCTCATCCGAACCTCTTTCTCTCATATTCTCTCTTTTACCCTTTACTTTCGCCAAGTTGCGCGTATATTAAACTCACCTCTTTCTCTCCACCCGCTTACACACATCATAAAGTTATAACGGTCCCGTTGTATTTCTTGATACCTATCGGGGATTCCGTGATGCCCTGGCGTATACCTCTTTGCGCGCTTTGACTCTTTAACCTTGGGCATATGCAGTCAAGAATCAGAAGGGAGGAGGAGAGGAGGATGATCTGTAATGCACAACTTTCTGATATTCTTTTTTTTTCTTTCCTCTGTTCTTTATCGCCTGAGGCGCCTTAAATTCACCGAGAAAGGGCAACAAAATTCCCAAATGGCGAAGAGGTCCAGTATGATTTTTTTCTTTTACACCTCACTACTCCCCCCGGCCTCCTTCCTTAGTTAATTTTTTTTCCTCTCATTGCTCTTGGCACACTGGGAATTCCGGGTTCACGAGAGGTTCACGGGTATACCCGATAAGCGGGCTCTGATGCGAGTTGGCGAAAAGTTTAATATCAAAAGTTTATGGATAAAAGTCTAATCGTTCTTTATATTCATTTGGAAGTGGGGTTATGTAGGTGAAAATCGGAATTATGGTGTTAAGATTTAACAGCTCTTCGCGCATTTTGAATTTGTACGCAGAGGGAAAAGTTCAGGGGGAGTTATCCGGAAAATCGAAGCTAGTTTTACTGGGCGAGCGGTAATCGCCGAGTGAGGAGTATAATTCAATGAAAAATATTTTGAATGCGGGAGCTCTTACCATTCGTTCGGTGGAAGAATGGCGTGTGCACGTGTGAAAGCAAAAAATACTTCTTGGAAATTTTTATTATATTATATTTCCAATGAAATTTCAGGGAATTCGAGAATTGAAAATTTAAAATTTGGGGGAAGAATTGATGGGAACGAACGATTTCAGGTCAATTTTGTCGTACATGAACTATTAATTTCTTTTCATGATTTTTTTATGCACATGTAATGTTGTGAGGGTACTTTCTGCGGAAATTCTAAAAATTATCCCAGTGACGAAGAATGATTTTTTACCGAACGCGTTTGGTAAAATTTCACTTCCATTCGTTTCCATGAAATTGTACTATACACGAGAAAACTTTTTGCATTCACAGATATTTTATCTTGACTTAACGAATTGAAAAGTCAGTCGATTTTGACTTTTGGCCAGTTTTTGATTAATGCCTCGGAATCTAAGAGAGATAGCAAAATTTTTCTCATGACCTTCTTTATAACCCTCAATCGGCTCTACAAAAAAGGTCATTACAAAAATTTTTCTATCTTTCATAGATTCCGAGATATTCGTCAAAAACTGGTCAATAGTTAAAACCGACTTAATCGGGTTTACCGCTTCGCTGTCATTGAATTACATTTCATTCCCCGATTACCTTTCATACAGTAAAATTTTCCATGATTTTCTAGATAATTTTTATCCAGCTTGGCTCTCTGTGTATTCGGAAAACTAAACGAGACATCATAAGTTTGGAGCAAAAGATCCTCCAGTAAGACACCTACACTGTCTAGAATGCATGTCTTAATATCTTAATCCGAGACACTAAAGATGATTTGAATCTAGGGACACAAACTTAAAAAAGAAAACAAAGGCCCTCTATCTTAATTTCTTAATTTCAGACACCAATTTTTCTAGTACGATTACTGTATTCTCTCAGGGATTTTCCCTCAACTTTTTTCTCTATCTACAACTTTTACGACTCGTTAGTACTGCGTTACCTTTCCCGCGCTGCGGGAGACACTTTTAGCGCAGTGAGAATGGGAAAAGGTGATGCGAAAGAGACTTAGGGAGGCGGAGAGGGAAGGAGGGGTTGAAAACTGCATCGTTTCGTTTCAGCGCGTCGCAGCATAAATCAGAAGATCATCAATATGCAAGGCAGCGTGCCGTTTGTGTACCGCAAAAAGAAATCAACGCTCTGTCGACGGTACACCCCGGCCACGACCCTGACATTGACCATACCGTAACAGTCTGTTAGAGTAAAAGAATGAGAAAAATAAAGTAAAAAGTGAGAGCCCAAAGTAAGGTGAGTGCGGGATACGTTCACTCAACTCTCGGTCCAAAGAACTTCACCAGTGACTCGCCACACATGCACATATCGTGTGTTTGCTCCTGTACATAGTGTTATTCTCAAAGTATGTAAGCGAGAGGAAAAGTGAGGATGGAGACCAAGAGAAATGGAGCCAACTTGGTCGTACATCACTGCTGAATAAAACTTTGTCCCTCACTCTGTACCAACCCCTCTTCACAAATTTTATTATTCCTTTTTTTTCACCGCATTCTCTGTCCCTCCATCAGAGTTTCTTAACTCTGTATAATAAAGAGATTGTCGCGTGAATGAGGTGACTGGGAAAATTTTACTGGCTCGAATTATAATACAACATGGAAAGTCTCTTAGCCCATATCACAATCACTTCCTAAACTACATTGTTCTCTCTCCACCCCCTGATTTACACCTTCGGTCATTGATTGGATTTGTTTAATTTCCCATTTACAATTCACGGCTGGAAATATCGAACAACTGATCCAAATAGTTACACAAAAGTTGAATATAAATGTGGAGGCAGATAGAAAATATCTTTACCACGAATATCTCATCTCACAGCCCATGCATCTTCGTGTTATCTAGTTTATTTTTGTGCGCGTGGCTAACCACGGTGTATCTTGGGTGCCTGTTGGGGAAAAAAAAATCAGCGGCCGGAGATATACAAACGAACAAACGTTAAAAGAGCAAGTGGAAAAAACGACTGTGGGAGATCAAAGGAGGAGGCAGGGTGGAGAAAAAAAAGTGGCATTCAGGAGCTGGGGAGGTGGGAGAAACGGAGAAGGAGAGATACTTCATTCAGCCTCGACGTAGGAACTTTCGGCGTTGTCTGACAGACTCCGCGGATAGATAGCATCGCTGGGATGTCGTCCTGTCTCAAAACCACTCGCACAAACAAAGAAATGACAAAATTTTATCTGTTCGCGGGGTGAGATGACGACTGGAGAATTGGGAATGTTTATTGAAAATTACGCGGAGCGAAGAGGTAGGTGAAAATTATCCAGAAAATTGTGGCAAATGTTAGTGTACACTATTAGAAATTTCTTGAAATTTCAGTCACAACGTCATCTGAATTCAATTTCAAATGAAAGCATTCACTAAATTTCTCATTTATTTTGAAAACTGAAGAAAATAGAGTTTTTCATGTTAAACAACGAGAATTACTTCAATATTCAAGACATTAACTGATTTGTCAATACTGAAATTTCGTGTAACTTTAATGTTGTTAAAAATTTCAAGCTTTTTCACTTGAAATTTCAAGAGTAATTTTCCAACATTGTATGAAAAATAATCGTGGAGCGAAATTGGAATTCGATAAGGAAATACCTTTTGCGGAGGGAATTTTCCGATTCGTTCGGTAGAAAAAAACACATCTATGGATGCAAAATAGTATATTTCGATACAAGTGCGACGGGTTTTTTACGAGTGCGAAGGTGGACGCCCGAGGCGAAGCCCAGGGCTACCAATCACGCGAGCTGAAAAATTCCCGTCGCACATGGGTAGGACTAGGTTTTTTGTCGGTGATGTTGCGTTCAACGAGTGGCGAACTGTGGCTTTTTTCGTTTACAAGTAAACGAAAAGACTTTTTTGTCATTCCGACTGTAAGACAGCGCTGTAAGCGCTGCCTACCGTGCCTGCGGCCGTTATGACAAAAAATATTGCTCGTCACGCGGTAGAAAAAAAAATTTCTAGCTCATATGATTGCAACTCTCGCCTTCGGCTCGGGCTGCAAACTCATATTCGCCAGGAAAGTTTTTTTCGGCTTTATGACGAAATCCACTATTTCATTACTTGTCCGTAAAGTGAAATGTTACCCTCACGTTTAGTAAATTACCCCGAGTCAGCGGAGAAAAATTCACTATTCGCCTCGTATTTTGATTCTCTCCTAATTCAATAAAAAATTTTATGAAAGTTACAAATTTGAATTTAATGATTTAATCAATATTCTGACAAATCCGACTGAAAAGATTGAGATGAAAGTGACAAATTCCGATTACTATAATTCAGACTCCTCATGTTCAATCGAAAATTCAAGGAAGATGTGCAATTTCCGTGTTGTTGCTACTTGACACTCAGAAACTCTCGAATCTTGAAATTTCACGAACATTTTTTGCTAAAATTGAATTCAATTTGATTCTCTATCAACCCAAAAAATACCAAAACCCTTCATAAAAATGAAGAAATTCAATTTTCGAAAATAGATGAAAATACACAGAGAGAAATATTCAATAAAAATTACGTATCTTTTCCGTAATTCCGGAGCGAAATGTGGGTGTAGGAAATTTTACGGAACTGTCACGGAATTTTTCCGGAACGTTCCGTAATTTTTATCTGAATCTCCTGTGAAAAATTATGATACCGCCACTTAAATTTTCTGAGTCGATTCCGTAATCGGTGAGTGAATTGTGAGTTCCGTAATTTTTACTGAACATTTCTCTCCGTGTACCAAAACAAAAAACCAAAACTCTTCTTTTATTTATTCAAAAAAAATTCTTCTTGAAAATGAAAAAATTCGATTTTCGGAAATGGATGAAACTTATTCCCACCAGAAAGAGATGACGAATAAGGTTCTGATGAGGAACAGTAGCTCATCGTGCGTTTGGCAGTCAGACACGCACTCACGTACCGCACATTTATCGAGTTAGTTTTTTGTGTCAGCCGGTTATTAGATTATGATTAAACGATTCGTGATGGGGCCGAGGCTGCGGAGGTGAAGTGGAGAAAGGAGGCTGGAGACCTGGAGCGTAGAAGATTAGAGGAAACCGAGAAGGATGATGTTTCGAACTCTTTCTCTAATTCTCTCGTGTATTTAATTCTGTCGGAGGAAAGCCCAGAACAGCCATCGAAAAAGGTGGGGCTAATTAAAATACAAATGCCTCAACTGTTGGGCTTGCCCTCCTTGGTCGAGAACTAGTTTCATAATGGGTTCGTAACAGGCGGTTTACTTTGTTTCGTTCGGAACATGTCAACGTGATCCTCCCAGCAGTCCTCCAGTAATCGGAACTGGACGAACGTGGGGTAAATATTCTATGAATTATTACGAACTATTCGGGAGGGTAACTCATCAAGAGTTTCGCATTTTTCGATACTGAGTTCTGATTAATTTGAATATCCATGGGGTTTTCGGTGCAGGTGGCTACGTGAGGGTATCCGTAGTCACATTATTACATTAACATACTCGTTATCTATGCATTCAACGAAAGGTTCAGCTCTTAAGAATATCTAAGTACTTTGTACAGTTTATAGACCACTATAGATACAATGATTTTCAAACATCAAATTTGAAAACATTAAATTGCGTGAGAAAAATTTGAAACAAATCATGAATATTCAGCATCATTCGAATTACATTTTGCACAGAATTATTCGTTTTTTAAACATTGGTCGTTTATAAATAAATAATTGAAATTGGTCAAACTTTTGGAAACGTTTGGAGTAAATTAGTTAGGATTACGAACAAACTATTTTTATTGTGCAGAATTGATTGTTGTAAATTATTTATTGAAAATGCTCTCAATTTTCAAAAATTGCAATTATTCATTCTGTAGCGAAGTGGTAAACTAGGATAAGTGCAAAAATGGGATTTTTTCAGGAGAGTTAAAAAAATTGACTACGTTTGAGAGAACTTTCGATTCAAGCAATAAACAATTTTTCAAAAAATTTGCGCTTATTCTAGTTTACCACTTTACTAGAGAATGATCAATTTCTCTTCAACTTTTTTCCCAATAAAACAAAATTTAATTCAATGACGTGGAGAAAATCTCACGATTCGTTCTCATGACATTTTGGATAAATTTTACCACTTCAGAACAGATGACCCGACAATCGGTAAATTTACGGAGTCAGCGAGGGAAATTCATCATTGCTTCCGCATTTTTTCCCTAGAATAGACAAGACATGAGTAGAGCAAAATTTCGCTCCGATTACCGGACGTTTTCAGTGGTTTTTCCTCATCCTTTCAACGGGAATTTAATGCCCATGATTCGTACTTCATCTATTTCTCCTCTGATTCTTGTTGTCTTTTGTTGTTGGTCAAGTACATCGGTGATTTTAGCAGATTGTCGGAGGGAAAATCCACAGCAAGTGGAGGAGACAGAGGTGGGATCCAGAGTACTTACGTCAAGGACGGGCTCCTCCCATCTACCGGTCTTTGAAAAAAAAGACGATAATCAACGAAAGTGGCCTTATTACTGGTCTCCCCTCGTTATTACCTACAGGCAGCCTATTTACTCTTCGAGCAATTAGTTTGGTCGTGCTGAAAATACAGGAGGTGGGCATATATAGATGTATGGTATGTATACACTCCCTTTGGACCTCGTGTTTCGCGACCATTTCGGGTTCATTTATCTTTTGTTTTTTGCCATCGAGGCTTAATAGGAGCACTGGAGCACCAAAATCGAGAGGGTGAGGCAAGGAGGAATGTTTCAAAATAGGATCCACCGACAGTCTGAATTGAGAATGATGGAATAACGTTGTCAGAAATCCGGTGGAACTGAATTAATCAAGAATTTATGAAGTTATGACATCATTATCGCCGGTTATCAATGCACGTGCTGACGTAATGAATGAGAAATTCGCTACAAGTGTCATCAATCAATAAATCCTTCAAACTGCAGGGTTACAAATGAGCAAAGGTAGAGAAAACATTTCCTGTAAGCTACGATCATTAATATTCAAACACAACTTCTTCACTGTACTGTCAGAAATTTTTCGAAATTTCCTGGAAAATGTGGTACTAATTCTTACGAGAGTGACATTGAATCCGATTTAGGGGAAAAATGGTCATGAAATTTCATGTTTTAGGTAGAATTCGGGGTAATTCACGAGTTTTCAGTGAGAGTGAGACGGGAATTTCACAACTTTATTGAATTTTCATTTTTATCCCCTCAATCTTCCTGATTTTTCCAAATTTTCAGGAAATAATCGAACTGAAAAATTAATTATTTCAGCGATTTTCAGATCATTCGAGCAGAAAATCACTGGAATATTTGATTTTTCAATGACAAGGTTTCCTAAAATGTCAGTGGAAATTAAACACGATAAAGATTTCCGGAACTTCTTGGAAATTTATGGTACATTATGGTTTCACTGAAATTTAAAAGAAATTTGTGATTGAAATTTCGTCGGTCCATGAGAAAATTAATGGAAACTGCAAATTTCAGTTTAATTATTCCATAAAAATTAATGGAGATCAAAAAATTTAGGTAATATGTTTATTTTCTTTTTCATTTATGTTTCTTAGTAAATTCTTAAATTTTCAATTGATTCAAAATTCTGCATACTTGGGGGGTGAATATACATGCTTTGACTTGAAATTTACAGAAACTTGGGGAATTTTAGGCTTCTGGCTGCTCAAAAATATGGAATTTCATTGAATTTTCCGTGGAATTCGAAATTTCTATTTTTTTTAACCGTGAAGAAGTCTTAATAGAATCTACACAACACCAATACCAAGAGTACATCTGACAATCCTAAAGAATTGCGAACAAACCAGAGTTGGAATTGAGGTTCATTGAACTCTCATAATTGAAAATACAAGACTTTATGAAAAAATCAAAGCAAACTGCAAATTTCGTTTCAATTATTTCACTAAAATGAGTAGAAATCGAGGAAATTCAGGTGAACATACTCTCACATATATTGATATTTATTCTCACGTATTCACAAATTCTTGAATTTTTAATTAATTAAAACTTCATCGTAATTAAGTCCTGAATATTCATGTTTTGACTGACAATTCAAGAAAGTCGAGAAATCCTCCTCTTTTTGCGGCGCAAAAGTATCTAATTCCATTGAATTTCCAGTGAAATCTAAAATCTCAGTTTTTTTCTGACACTGAAGAACTCCCAACAGAAGCAACACAACTCCAAGACAACCACTGCCCGTGAGAACCCTCCAGAATAGCGAACGGACAAAAGCAGGAATCGAGGTTCATCGAAAAATGTTAAATCTCGTCTAACAAAACCAATAAAGAATTTATCCCACTGCTATCCAATAATTATCACCTCACCACCGTGATGAATGAAAAAGTCGTTAAAAACGTCTCCAACCAATAAATTATCTAACCTCCAGGTGTAGAAACAACCAAAGGCAGAATACACGTCCCATAAACTACAATTATTAACACTCAACGGAGAATTTTATCAACTCCCAAAGTACCCATATAACGTGAATAAAAGATAATTAGATAAAGAGACACCTGACAACTCTTCACGAGCGCCAGTGGGGGAAAGAAGAAGACAAGAGTTACTCGGGGAGAGACGTCCAGCGTGGCAGTCGAGTTATTCGGCGGTAATCGGATTAAATTATTACAGACAGCATAATATTATTCTCCGACTTCACGGCTGTATCTCAATCTTCCTCCCCCTCTCCGCAGCCGCCCAATCGTCTCACTCCAGTGTTTCCCTTAATCCAAGAGGTGTCTCTGACAGAGACTCTCCGCTGCCTTCAGCCGCCCAGTGGAAACATCAGCGAGGGGAAGCAGCTGTGTTTGTTGACAATGCTTGAGAATCAGTCGAAAGAATTTTCCCCGGTGAAAGAAGTATCCTCAATCTAGCGAGTAGAACAAAACAGAGTAGAAGAGAACAACCAAATCCACATGGAGAATAAAGTTGGAGAAAAATTACCGAAGAGGTCAAGTAATCGTGAAGCAAATGAGATTTTCAGTACTTTTTCACCTTAAATAGGGAAAAGTGGGAGATTAATAATGAATTTTACTCCGTTGGCCCGGGAAAATTTACTGAACGTGAAGATGATTTGTACCGCATCTGTAAAATTTACCTTCCACTCTTAGAAAAAAAATGAAATTTCCTGGACAGTTGACTAGTCATTTTCAGGATAGTGACCAGGCATGCGATTCAGGGGGAAAAAACCATGAAATTTCAGGTTTCACTGAAAATTCAGTAAAATTCCAGGATTTTTAGCAGTATAAAGACGAGAATTCCTTAATTTTCTTGAATTTCCAATCTAATGTCAATATTCAGTGCCAAATTACATAGGATTTTCAGTACAATTTGAAATTTCATGATTTTTTCCCTCTAACATTTCAGGATATATTTACCGGAATTTTCTAGTTTTCTATTTATTTTCAGGAAAAATGGAACTGAAATTTACAGTTCTCTTTGATTTTTCCACGAAATTCTGAATTTTCAATGACAAAATTTCTTGAAATTTCAGTGATAATCAAATTCGATAACAATTTCCAAAAAGTGCACCGGAAATTTCAGACAAAAATTTGTAACAGTGTGCATCCCATAAAAATTAGCCCAATGAACGTGAATAATTGCTCCAATATTTCGTTTAATTTTTCTGTAATGGAAAATGATTGTTACCGAACCCGTTCAGTAAAAATTCACTTGAACAGACGAATACACTAGTTTTTCTCTTGCGCTGAAAGCGGTAAATACTCAAATATGCAATTTTGTGTTGACATTTGGTACCTGTAGAACAACAAGTCTATGATATTAGTTAAAAATTAACAATTTGGAACATTTCGTGAATCCTTTCAAAATAATGAATTCAAAATTCTGTTCTACGATGAAACAAGTGCGATAAAAGTCGGTCAAGAAGACGACGAAGCACGAATGCCATTTGACCGCCGACGTCGATAGGTCAAGCTGTTGGAAGCTCAGCTTTTGATCGATAAACTATATCCTTTCGGTTCACTAGCAGCAGCCAACTCAAACATTTAGCGAGTTGCCCCGGGTGTTGACCAAAACTGTCCAAAAGTGAAAAGGAGAAGTAGAAGCGGTCAAATATTTGACAAGTTGTGGTAAAACTACACATGAGCCGTGCAAATTGGCCAGCCGTTACCTCCAAAATCAACTCCGGTTGATCCCTTTAGCAGTTGAAGGAAAAAAACGAGAACTCTTGACATTTTTTAAAATCCTCCTTAACCTATTCATTCTTCATTTCAAGCTGACCGACAGACCATTTACGGAACGACATAACTGACGAGTATCCTGTTTACTCGCCGTATGAAATATCGGAGTTGACTGATCAACGAATTAATTAAATCTCGCAACGAGCCGAATAAATAATGGCAATGAGAACGATATAATCTGGCGGACGGCTCGCGACGCTACCGGCCTCCGTATACACTTCACACGATACACCCATAGTACCCCCGCTTCCCCCGCCGTTCCCTCGTACAATTTACACATATACCGATGCGTTATTGGATACGCATAGAGTTCAATGAATTTAATAATCCTGATGAATCCTGCATGAGAGCGACGTGAGTTTAAACGGCAATGACGTATGGAGCAATGGATACAGCCATTCAATTATTTATCGTTGCAGTGGATGGCGTGTGTGTGTCGACGTGAAAATAAACAGCTCCACTGGAAAAACTAGTGTCTGAAATTGAGACTTTTGTCTCTTTTTTTGAGACGTGTTTACCCAGTTGTAGTGTCTCATATTGAGACATTAAGAGATGCTTTCGAAACGGTGTACACTGTTGGAAAATTACGCTTGGAATTTGAAGTGCAAAATCTTGAAATTTTTAACAACGATCAATTTATTAACTTCCCGACCCGAAGGGAAGAAGTTATTGTAATGACCCCGAAAATCGAATGTGGAAATTTAAGCATTTCTCCACGTTTCATGACCTTTGGAACCACTTCTGACCCTTTTCAGGTACCTGTCTGTATGTGTGGATGTGTGTATGTGTGTGCGTACGTCTGTGACAAAAATTTTGTGCCACGATTCCTCCTGAACAAACGATGCGATTTGACTTTTTTTTTTTAATCGCTGTATTTTCATGTGACTTGAACCTGATTAGATTATGGAGACGATCGTCTCAGCGTTTCTCCAGTTTTTTCCAAAAAACATTTGGAAAAAAGTCGAAAATTAGCGTTTTTTTGTAAACGAGACCATTTCTCCGTGCATAACGATGCGATTTCAAGTTTTTTTTGTTAGAAACGATGAATCTTGATATAACGCACAAATCATGGAATACTGGAAGACATTTAATCAGCAGTTCACTAGCTTTTTTCGAAATCGATATACATTCAAGAAACAATTTTACTTTTCTGATAAATTACATCTTTTCTCGATGCGGAATACGGCGATGTGTGTGCATGGGAGTGTGTGTGAGTGCGAGCACGCGCACGGATTTTCTTGTCTTCTATGGGTATTTCCTCGGAGAAATGTGAGAAAAAGATTGAATAAATACATAATAAAAAAATTAATGAAAGAAAAAACAAATGGTCGGGAAGTTATTGGTGCGACCCGTAATGGGTCACATCCAATTCCACCAACCCCTACCGGTCATACCCTAAAGAGGGAGCGCGCGAAGCGCGCGACCGGGCCTGATTTTATAGAACTTCCATTGATCTTGCTTTTTGAAATTTGATTTCTCAGGTTCACACGACAGTGAAAATTACTGAAAATCATGAAAATTCAGACAACTTTTCTTCTGAATTTTCAATTGGTTGCTTAATTTTCGCGATAGGTTTGAAAATCCAAATTGTCACTGAAAATTCAAGAATCATTCATAATGAAAAGCTTAATTTTATTGAATTTCCAAGATGAATCGGGAATTCCATGAGCAATTTTATCTGAAAT
Organism: Diachasma alloeum; assembly: GCF_001412515.2. NCBI lineage: Eukaryota > Metazoa > Arthropoda > Insecta > Hymenoptera > Braconidae > Diachasma > Diachasma alloeum. Next base: position 489,343 of record NW_021680499.1, on the reverse strand, counting down.
TGAATTCGAGATCAGAATATTCAAAATTCAAATCATGAGGGCTCATTCGTTCTTCCGAATGTTCCCTTCATAGCACACTGTTAAATTTATTTCCCTGAAATTTCCGGTACACTTTTTGGAAATGTGTATCGAATTTAATTACCACTGAAATTTCAAGGTATTTCGTCAATTAAAATTCAGAATTTCGCGGAAAAATCAAAGAGAACTATCAATTTCAGTTCCATTGCTCCCTGGAAATGAATAGAAAACTAGAAAATTCCGGTAAATATATTCTTGAATTTTCAGGACGGTGACACTGAATGCGATTTAGGGGGAAAAAATCATGAATTTTCAGTGAAACCTGAAATTTCATTATTTTTTTCCCCCCAAATCGCACTCAATGTCACTGTCTTGAAAATTAATAATCAACTGTCCATAAAATTTCATGTTTTTTCTAACAATGTAAAATTGCTCAGCATTTTCAAGATAATTTTAATCCAACTTTTCTCTCCGTGTGTATTAAAAAAAAGTATGAGAAAATCTTGTCTATCAACGGTCTCCTTTCCCCCGGAACGCTCCTTTTTTCGTCATTGTCACTGCCCCCGTGTGCTCAATAAGTTTTGTGATCGCACCCTTTAATTCTCCCGCCCTCTCTCCCCGACAGATCAACAGATAACTGATAAAACGGGTGTAATGATATTTAAGGCATCCGCGTAGCAATAAATCCGTGCTGCATTCTCAATGAACATTTGGCTGTGAAGAAAGACGGAAGGAGAAAAGAAAAGACGACGAGATACGAATCGGTTAGTGGATTTTGTGGGCACCCTAAGAATCTTTCTCCGGCCTTTCTCCTTTTATACCCTTTCGTCTCCCTCTCCTCCGTGTCCCTCCAGTTATATGTCCACCAAAAGTTCCTTCTCGTTTATTTCCTACCTCAGTTTCGAGAGAGAGAAAAAAAAGGAAATCCCAAAAACTCAAGTGCCTCTTTTGAGAGGAGAGGGGGGTGGGGGGGGGGGAGGACAAACACCATAAGAATGAGCGAGAGAGAAGGTAGATAACATTGGAAGATCTTGGACGTACGATCTCTTACAACCAACTACCATTCCAGTCGCCACGGTAATGAGTTTATAAAACAAGTCCCGAATCCATTATTCACCCAGAGTAGAGGGGGCCCCCGGTGGCATACGGGGATCGGGTATAAAAATACATGGGATTCATTCCCTCCCAACGTTTGAAAAGAGAGACAAGTTTTGTGAATGTGAAACAGAGATAGATGATGAAAAAACGTATTTTTCAGCAATTAAGAAACTTGTCCCTTTGGGCACGGTAGAGAAGCACGATGAGAGGAGAGGGGGGCTGAGGGAGTCATGAGAGGTACTTCGGGCGAGAACATGGCGCTAAAATGGTTTTTATTGCTTGTTGCTAAAACAGAAGAGTATTCGGTGTCTCTGTCTTATTCACTGGTTTTTATGCGTATTCGTTTACAGACCGCGAAATTCATTGGAATGTGCGTCGTGACGATCGTTCGGGAACTGAGAATTATTGCCCAGAAACTTTGAATTTGAATGTTTATTTTCAATTGATGTCGCCCGGGCCCTCCCATTCACTAATCAACTCGAGTGAAGGACAAAGTCTTTTAATGGGAGATTTAAGAGGCTCCGAAAATTTTTTAAAGTCAAATATTTGGGATAAATCGTTATAATGATACACGGGAGAGAGGGAGTGGAAGAAAAACATTTTGAGTGTTTATTTTATTTACCTAATATTATCCAGTATTTTTTATTCATTACTTCTTATGCGAATGAGGCAAATAAATTATGGGAGTTGGCATTGGTGAAAACACAATTATGTAAAATATGAAATGATGAACATTCAGCACGAGTTGATAATTATCAAATGGCATTAATAGTTACGAAGCCTCGGTAAACCCATTTCAATTGGATAATTGCCCTGAATTTTTAATCTGAATCTCTATTTTCAATGATATTGCTCCTCCCATTCATTAATTAAACCATCTGAAGGATTAAGTCCTTTAATAAGAGATTTAAGAGGCTCCGAAAAATTTCTAAAGTCAAATATTTGGTATAAATCATTATAATTATACCCGGGGAATCGGAGCGAAAGAAAAACACTTGGAGTTATTGTTTGATTTACCTAATATTATCCATTATTTTTTATTCATTACTTCTTTTTCGAATGAGCCTTATAAATTATCTGAGATCTAATGATTGGCTGTTAAAAATTGTCTTCTGAATTTTGCGTGCGAAATTCCGGAATTTTTTATCGTGTTCAAGTTCCACTGAAATTTCAGGAAATCTTGTCATTGAAAAATGAGTATTCCGTTTATTTTCTGTTCAAATGATCTGCATATCAATAAAATACTCGATTTTTCAGTTCAATTATTCTGTGAAAATTCAGAAGAATCAGGAAAATTCAGGGAAAATTCATGACATTTTGTTTCTGAATATTCATGTTCCACTGAAAACTCATGAATTTCCGCGAATTGTACTTAAAACTTGAAATCTCATAACCATTTTTTCCCTAAATTGGATTCAATGTCACTCTCATGAGATTTACTGCAATATCTTCCATAAAATAAAAAAAAAATTCTGACAGTATACAAAGAAGCATTGGTAAAAACCCAATTGTGTAAAATATAAGATAACAAACATTCAGTAATAATTGACAATTAACGAATGGTATTAACAGTTATTGCCCCGAACATTGAATCTGACTCTCTATTTTCAACGACACTACTCCCCTCATTTGCTAATCCACTCAACTGAAGGACAAAGTCTCTCAATGGAAGATTTAAGAGGTACCCAAAAATTTCTACCCACAAATATTTGCTATAAATCGTTATAATGATACTGAGGAGAGACGGAGTACGGTGAACAGCCATTCGAAATAGTTCTTTTATTTGGCCCGCAATAAAATAAAGTATTCGTGATTGATGGTAATTTGGACAAATGATGAAGGACAAGCACGGGATCTTTCTTTTTGATATAAGGAGCTCTCCCTGGTCGCAGGAGATGGGACCGGTGGTTTCGTTGAAAAAGGTTAGGCCTCGTTACATCGTTAGCATAACATGGCCGGGAACGACGTCATAATCTGGTAAACAATGGGACATGCGTCACGCAGTCGAGCGAGTCCAGACTGAGCGAGAGGAAAGGGCGGGAGGAGAGAACACACGTGGACGAGAGACAGGAGGAGGAGAGAAGCAGACGCGTAAGTCGTTCCGCTTCGACGTGACCGGATAGAAAGATTGAGTGGGAACTTTAACGACAAAGGTGGTAAAAGGCTGGCTCATAAAATATCTTAAGCGACGTGTGGTCCTCCAGTCTGGGGCTCCGTAACACCAGTAGAAATCTAGAAGAATTTAGGACATTTTGGAGGATCCAATGGGGTCGGGGGAGTGGATAAAAAAGCGGTTAATGGCGGATTCCGCTCGTAGTTGAGCGTGGAGAAGATGTTCTACAATTCTCGAGACTGTTTCAGATGTTTAGCCATCACTGTTGGCCATCATCGGGACAATGAGGGTGAATATAGTTGACGAGGCGGAATCAGCGTGTCGCAACCGTGGGACAGAAGAAAAAATTGAGAGCCTAGAGGGAGAGGGAGGCTAGAAAAACTAGTGTGTGAAATTAAAACACTTTCCTCACCTTTCTGAAGACGTTTGTGTCACGGAAAAAAAGTTTCTGGTTTCCAGAGGTCTGGCAACGACACTATGAATTCATCTGACATTTTGCATCATCTTACGATCCTCTCAGTAAATTCCGAACTTCAATGAACCAAAATAAAAATTATGAGTCACCGAAAACGTCTTATGATTCAATGTCTTGATGGGGTTAAGGGTTTGTGACTTATTGCATTTCAAAACATTATGAAAATGTCCCATTCATCAAACGTCCCTTTTTTAGCCGGAAAAACGTCTTATTAATCGCGAAGTTAATTTATACGACACATTTTTGTGTCTAATGTTGAATTATGAGGTCCGAAAGACACGACACTGTAATAAACTTGTTTAATTTCTAGTGACGATTGCAACTGAATTCTCAATGTTGGGGGGTTTAATTCAAATTAAGATCATATCGTTCGTGAAAGTTACCATTTATAATGAAAATTCAATAAAAATCATTTTTTCAATGGTAGCTTGACATTTAGACCTCATTATGAAAATGAAGCATTACATTCAATTAAATTACAATAGACTGCCAATTCAAAAAAATAATGACCTAACTTTTCCGTAATTTTCGTTGTCGTATGGATCGGGAAATTAGAATTTTATTGAAGAAATTTTATTTGGAGAAATTACCAGATTTTTCAGTAACAAAATGGAGACTGAAACCATTTGAGTGGCCTTTTGAGTGGAGACGTATTTGCGGTAACTTAACGCAAATTTAGCGTTGTGAAAAATTTCAATTTTTTTTTATTTGAAATTTCAGGAGTAATTTTCTAACAGGGTAGGTCTTACAGTGCACGCAGTGCCATACGTATTCAATCAAGAGGAATTAACCGCACTTCGTTTGATATACTGAAGGGAGGAAAACAAGCGGGCGTTAGGGTTGTCTCCCTTCATAGCCTCTTCGTTTAGCAAACAAGCATTGGTACATTCCGGTCTGGTGGCGTTGACGGGGTTGGCACTCCCGTACAAGATGATGTCGCGGTATTCCAGCTCGTCGCATCTGCTCAAACTCCTCTCCTACAAACTCTCGCCCTCCCGCCCCGCTCCGCGCGCTGTCCCCCTCTCGCTCTGTGTCTTTGCATCGTATCTCTCGTCTAACAACCGGCGTGGGCATTTTTTTTTCAGCCATACGGGTCGAGTGTCGCGCGACTATATCGCGCACCATGAACATACCGTGGTGCCGTGTTCAGGTTTGAAGCTCGAACGTGTCGTATGTTAATTGTGTGCGTTTCCAGTTGAAGGAGAGTGAGAGGGAAAAAAGGCCGATGAGAGACAAAAGTGAAGAGGGAGTTTTTGAGGGGCGTAGGTGAGAAGAGGACACGTGTGTCGGAGGGATACCAACACCACGCAGTGAGTTGATACTGCGGTGAAGTGAGTAGAAGGCGACCCAGTGTCGAGTGGTTTCGAAGGCACCGTGACCAGCCATTTAGTGATCAGGTTGGCCAGTATTCAACAGTCTGCCTCGTACATTAGACGTCTGCATGGGATTCCGGTCAATAGTGTCTTGTCTTTTTTTGCACTACACTGTTAGAAAAAAAATGTAATTTCATGCACAGTTGACTAATAATTTTCAGGATGGTGACACTGAAGGCGACTTAGGGGAAAAATCATGAAATTTCAGGTTTCACTGAAACTTCAGTAACATTCCTGAATTTTAAGCAGCATGAAGACGAGAATTCCCCAATTTATTTGAATTGCCAATCTAATGTGGATATTCAGGGCCAAATTATATTGAATTTTCAATTAAATCTGGAATTTAATGAATTTTTCCCCGTAAATCGCATTCAGTGTTACTGTTCTGAAAATTCAAGAATATATTTACCGGGATTTTATGGTTTTCTATTAATTTTTAGAGAAAAATAGAACTGAAATTCACAGTTCTCTTTGATTTTTCCACGGAATTCTGAATTTTCAATGATGAAATTCCTTAAAATTTCAGTGGTAATTAAATTCGATAAAAATTTCCAAAAAGTGTACCGCAAATTTCAAATAAAAATTTTCAACAGTGTAGCGAACAAATTTCATTACGCCCTTTTTCGTGCCAGATTCGACATTCCTTTTTTAATAGCTAGATCTCATAACTCTAGCTATTGATTCCAATCAACTTTGTTCGAAGAAAACCTTATTAATCGTTTTCCTCTGTCCTAAATAATTCGAGTAATTATGACTCGTTTATTTATGTTTCACAAATTGGTATTCAATTCTCTTTTGTTTGTTAGACGGGCGCTTAGTTCCTCCACACTTTTAGCAATTTCTTGAAATTTCAGTCACAATGTCATCTGAATTTTCAATGTTGTGAGTTTGAATTCAATTTCTAATGAAAACGTTCACTAAATTTGTCGTTCATCTTGAAAATTCCAAAAAATTGTGTGTTTCATGTTAAAGAATCATTGATTTTTCAATGAAAGCTTGAATTTTCAAACTCATTGTGAAAATTGAACATCACATACAATTCAATTTCCAATATTTTCAGGGTTTTTCAGTGCCGTATGGACCTGAAAATCGAGAATTACTTGAATATTCAAGAAATTCACTGATTCGTTAAGAAGAATTCTACAGAAATTTCATGTAACTTTGTCATTGTTAAAAATTTCAAGCTTTTTCACTTGTCCGCCATGTTCGGATTCTCATTTTCGACTCGAGACATTGCCCGTGCTGTTTTTTAGAAAGGATACACCTTTGCAAGCTAACCCCGCCTCACCTCCAATATCCACCGCAATTCACAGCCACAAACATCTAGCTGATCAAACCCGCCTAACCTTCCTCATTCTGCTCGGTCGAATTCTCGATTAATAGCATCAACCTCGCGCATCTCTTCCAGGGCGAGTCAGCCAACATGTCGAGCCCGCCATCAATCTCCCGATCTTCGTAACACAGTGCAATGGACTCGCAGCAGTCCAACTCACAGAGTTGTTGTATATCCACTGATACTTGAGAGTGAACAAAGACAGTAGTTTGAGGACTTGTTCCGATGAGAGATGAAAAGAGAGAAATGTAAAGGGGGGAGGGAGAGGGCTGAGTGAGCCACCGCGCGTTACCTTGGCGACGAGCCAAGTTTTTGTCTCCCTCACGCTAATGGTCACGTTTCCGTTTGATCGTTTTTCTCTCATCCCCCTGGTAATCCAGTTTCTGTTACCAATTCGTTGCGGGACCCATCCGTGGCATTGCTATCGGCGTCATCTGTCGGCCCCTCTGGGGAATTCTCCCTCTTTATTCGACCCCTCCACCCCCCTTGATCCCTCTTGTTGTCCATTGGTATCGGCTCAACGTGCATCATATGCGCCTAGACTAAATGATAAAGCTTCGTGAGGGAAATGGAAATTTGAATTTCCACGAAGTACGCACGGAGATAAAAGGTCAGGGGAAATTACTGAAGAACTCGAGTACACTATTGAAAATTTTCGTCTGAATTTTCTGTCTCAAATCCCGGAAATTTTGATCACACTCAATTTTCACTGAAATTTCAGGAAATTTTTTCATCGAAAAATTGAATATTTCATTGATTTTCGGTTCGAATGTCAGGAAAATTGAGGGAAGAATTGGAAATTCATGTCATTTTGTTTCTGAATATTCATGGTCCATTGAAAATTCAATCAAGTTGTGCAATTTCCGTCTCCTTCGCATTGAAAAGTCATGAACTTCCTTGAATTCTGCTTAAAACTTTAAACTTCATAACCAATTTTCGCCCACATTGGCGCAGAATTGTGTTCTGGGTCTTTTTTAGGTGATATCGGAGGGCAATTGCGAAGGGAATGATGAATTTTCACCGCTGGCTTCAACAAATTCAATGACCGTAATTTAATTTGTACTGAAACAGAAAAACTTCGACAGAATTTCATAAAAAATTCGAGGAATTTTTCGGTAACGGTGATCGATGTTTTTCCGGGCATCGTACAGTAAATTTCCAGTCGCTGCCACTGAACAATCTGATCAGGGGGCATATTTTTTACCTTAGAAGGTGAAGAATTTCCTGTGAGTTGATATTCGTTCCATTCTCTCCAGAATTAAAAATACAGAGTTAAACTTGAATTATTATTTTTTAGAGGGCGAGGAAAAATTGAAAAATTCCCGCGGGTGATTCCACACTGTTCAAAAATTTTGCCTGAAATTTCCGACACACTTTTTGGACATTTCTATCACATCTTAGATCTACGTCATTGAAAATTTGGAATTTTAGGGAAAAATCAATGAAAACTGTAAATTTTAGTTCAATTATCCCCTGAAAATTAGTAGAAATCAAAAAACTTCCGGTAAACATGTACTAAAATTTTCAATTAATTAAAAATTAATCGTAATTCGGCACTTACTATTCATGATTTCATTGAAAATGAAACATGCGTTGAGCAATTTTAATCGGAATGCTGTTCACAAATTTGGAATTTAATTGAATTTCCAGTGAAATCTGAAATTTCCTGAATTTTCTAGTCAACTGTCCATGAAACAGTAAATTTTTTTCACCGCTATTAGAGTCATTTCTTCACTTAAAAAACTTTACGTTTTAGTTTGAAATTTTGTGAAATTTTCTGGAATTCTCTAGCTAATTTTTCTTCAACTTAGATTGATTCGCATCTCAACGAACTAAGAATATATGATGTCCAAGCCCTCTCTTGAAGTTGAATACAAACGGTCCCTGTGCATATCTCCACTTTAAGCCGTGAATTCTTTTTCCAGTGGGCAAGGGATCCAAGTCAACAAAGGCCAACGCCGAGATTCACCAAGATTTTCATCCAAGTCACGGGACTACCCAGAAGCCCCCGGGGCAAGGTCACCCATGGATTCTTCTAGCTAACAGAAAGTTCGCATGTAAGAGCCAACTATTCACCTCTCATATGGCCTCTCTTCCCGCCCGTCCTCCTCATCCCACTTTTTTTTGCTAATCTGAGCGTGAGTTTAAGATCTCTCCGAGGAGAGGCAAACCGCTTGTTTAGTAGCCACACTTTGCCGGGTTTTAGTCCTGGCGTTTGTCTTGTCTCATGATTCCCATCTCCACGATTTTCCTCTTCAAGCTTTGCATACTTCTTCTCAGAGTGCACTAGAATGAAACAACACCCGGTAACGATGACCTCCAGTTTCCTCTCACAGAATGAAACAACAATTATTGGGACTTCCCAATTTTTCTGAACTATAAAAAGGAATCTCCATTGAGAGATTAAGTTTTTGGTATAAAAAGTCAAAATGTCATTTTGTAATTATTCTGAAAAAGTAAAAATAATGAAACTAAATTGGAAAATGCCAACACTGACGCAATGCAGTTCACGTTGAATAGTGTAAAATGCTCATTTTTTAATTTATCACCAAGTTTTATTAGCTCTAACAGTAAAATATTTCACTTAGCACAATACACTGTTGAAAATTTTCCGCGGAAATTTCCGGAAGGGTCTTAGAAATTTGTAACTTTATCTTAGAATTCACGGAAATTCATGAGTTTTCAGTGGGAGTGAGTGTGAACAGAAAATTGATTTCAGTGGAATTTCAGTGGAACTTGAAATGTCCACTTAAATTTTAAGGATCTTTATCATTAAGAATCCATGGGAACTCTAAATTCCACTTTAATTATTCCAGAAAAATTAACTAAAAACGAAGAAAACCTTGAAAAACTCCTGCAATTTCGAGAATTTTAAAGTAATCCCCTAAAAATTCAAGGGAATTTGACCATGAATATTCATTATCACCTAAAAACTCCTGTAAAATGTGTAATGTCCATCTTCCTGCGGCTGAAAAACAGAAACTTTACCTAAATTTTCAGAGAAACTTGAAATTCCACTGACTTTCCCCCTTAAATCGAACTCAAGGTCTTTTTCCAAAAAATTCAGCTTTCAAATTTCCGTACCACCATTTCCGTACTCGGACATCCTGGATTTTTTACTGTGCGGTATTGCCGGCGGTACAGACGCACCCTCCGCTAGATAAGAACTACTCAGTTCCAGTGGCTACTCCCATCATCAACTTACTCCCATAGCTTTGTTTCAAGCCCCGTTTTTTTAGTTTCTACGGTTGTCTGCCAGCTATTTTTCTCCCCCCTCCCCTCTCCAGCCCTTCTTTTTTTCCCCATTTCGATGTATTCCGATCGTAGGAAGAGATATCCAAATGTACCCAGCTGCTTTTTTCCAGTTCACTATCAAGCGAAGATCTCCGGTATATTCCACCTTCTACGATAATGACGCGCCTAGATGCATCGCTGAGTGCTTTCCAATATTCATCTCCATTCTCTCCTCTCGACTTCACTATGCATATACATACACATTGCCCCGTGTATACAAACATACTCGAACCTCTCCCTCGTTTCATTCCTTAACGTTACTTTCGATCTCTCGGGAATAATAAAAGGCCGAGATATCTTGTATATTTTATAAAGCCCACTCCACGGGTAACTTGCACTGTGAGTTTTACCATCCACTGAGACAGCTACTGGCAAACAGTCCTTACTTCAAATCCGTTAGCAAACGCTAGACCATAATTCACCGATGTTTAATTGGCTGGCGTCCATTCCGCGCATATTTCGCACTCTATCTCATTTATTCACAATTTTTTCTTTTTTTCATGCACTTATCGTGTTTGATTTGCCTCCTTGAATGAAGCCCAACTCTTTACTACCTGGGTAATGCGTGAGCGTTAAAAGCCACGGGGACGCAGGCCTCTTGCCTCACTCAAGGTGCATAGATCGTTCCATAGATTGCATTCATCATTTTTGCGTATCCACGGTGGGACAGGGTCAGAGACACGGGTCAAGTTGATACAAGGTATGTGCACAGCGCTCACTGTTTGCCCCGCAAGACATACGCGTTTCGAGGCAATAAAGCGGTCTGTCACACACAGATATGCGTACCCGAGGGCTACCCGAGTCGAATAATTGGACCTGAGAAATTCTACTTAGGTCTCTCCGTTCAGAACTGGATAGGTCTTGGGAAGCGTCTTCCCAAGTGCTTCCGAGACCTTTCTACCTCTGGTTATGTCCCACTTCAGCACTTGTTAGGTGTAAGCAGGACTTGCATTCAGACTTTCCAAATCCTTGCCGGTCCCCGTAATTCTATGGGCCTATATTAAATCTGCGTTCATATCCCTATTTACTCATGCGTTATTGAAATAAAAAATGCAATTATTGTTTTTTTTTTAATCTCGAAAATCGACATTTCACGGGAGGGTGGAGGGGAGATGCATGTATGCGGAGGCTTGACATTTTTA
>NW_021680499.1:463201-477529 GCF_001412515.2 Diachasma alloeum | reverse complement strand
TCTAGGAGTCTCCCCTGGTTCAAAACCATCTTTAGAGGTCCTAGCACGCCATTTCTCGACCCGCTCTTTCGTTTGAGCCCAAAAAAACATTCATATCTTGTCTGATATCTTTGCTACAAACTCGGGTCTTCAACTCGGGCTTTCCATTGAAGGCCCCAAAGTGATCAATTTTCACGGAATAATTGAATTGATATTTGCAGTTAAGAATTAATGGGAATCAACTTCCCATCGATTTTTCCATGAAATTTTGGATATTAAATGACAACAATCTCTGAACTTTTAGCGAACTTGAAATTTTAGAGAATTACTTCAACATTCTCCATGAAATTTCGAAAAATTCCTAACAGTGTACATCCTGACACGAAAAAATGATTTCTTCTGTCGAAAAATCCCCATTTCATCGTAAATTGTTCATCTTCGAGTCCCGAATTTCGTACTCAGCCTGTCTCATTCTACGGAATTCTTATCCCGAGCCACTCGTCCTCAATACATGCTACATTTGTCTAAAAATAAGGTCCTAGATATTCGGCAGTTTTTCCTCTCAGTGCATATATTTTCCTCGCTCTTTGATACAAATATACGCGTGAGAATTAAAGTTTCTCATGATGAGGTGAGGTTAAAATGAGCATTCTTATGTTTCTGGTTAACTCTTTCATTTCCTTTTGGTAATTATGTTTTTGCTCAGAGCGAGTTGACACCGTCCGCATTTTTGTCCTCAACTTTTTTTCCCGGCGAGTTCTGCTAATTGGTGTATTTTTAAAACCTCGGTTTTTTTTCCGAGATCACGAGTTGAGAATGAAGATGATTTTTATGTGGTTGAGACTTTTTTTGAGAATCCTCGAAATAAACACTTACCATTGAAGTGTTAACATTTAGCCATTAAAATTCTCAGAAATATTTAAACACACACGTGAGGGAACGAACAACGTTAAAACTCGGTAATTCACTCACACATTTATCCCCCTTCCTCCCCCCTCCTCCCCAAAAACTCTCGGGGACTGAATCCCTCTTGGAGCAAGACCAGAAAACAAGATGAGCGCAAAAGTCAGCGAACCAAACTCCAAGAGTCTCGAAAATAACTGTCAAGTTTCGCGGGGGCCGCCTCGCATCGTCGACACGTTTCGGCACTTTCAATCCACAGAGCGAAAACCGCATTTCCGCGATCCTGACGTCTCTCCGACGGGGGAGGTGAGGAGAGCGAGAAAAAAATGTCGGTAGAAAAAAAAAACAGAGGGGCGGAGGGGAACAGCGAGTTGAAACCACTGAGGAAGCCGAGGGGAAAAGGGACAAAATGAGAATGAGGATTTGCCGGGGAGCGGTGGGGGTTCACTTATCCGTGAGGTGACACGAAGAAATTCGCCGGAGCATGAGAAAAAAGGAGCGCAAGCCCCTCCAATGATTTCATATCGATAAACAAGGGAAGTTTATGGAAAATGCCCAATGGAGCGAGACCAGAAACAGGCGATTTCGGGGGCAATTCGGATCGGGGAATCGTGGAAAGGGAAATAAACCAATGCAGAAGTTCGCGACAAAAGTGAGAAAAAAAAATGAGAGAACCGATCAAAGTTTGAAGAGGCGACGCGGGGATGTGGGGAGGGCGCGGAGGTAAAAACGAACGAGTGGAGAAGGACCGGAGAATTACTTGAACACGGAGTGAAATGAAGAGGAGAGATGGAGAGGGAGAGCCATCGATGCTGTTCATGCGTGTGTGGCACGCCCGTATTTCAATTGAGAGGGCCGAAAGTCGAATGCCGGTGAATGCGAGTAAGGAGGTAAAGGAATACGGGTGTAAGAGGAGAGGACATGGGAGGCAAGGTGAGAGGTAAAGGGGTGGCTTTTCAACGGGGCGGGGGGAGGGGAGAGGAGGGAGGGATGGTCGGAGCGGTGAAGGAGGCAAAGAGAAGGGCACCTCACTCGGTTAGGACTCGTTGGGATGATACTCGTTGGTGTGTCCGTACCCTGGAAGACACGAGAGTGTGTACGGTGTCGGGTCGTAGACCACAGAGAGGAGAGTCAGCGGCGACCAACCGGTCAGGCAACTTTTTAACGAGCTGCGGTTCTCTTGGCACAGGGAGAAGGAAAAGACCCTGAGCCTGAACCGAGTTGAGCCATCTTCGCTTCGAAATGCACGCGCGCCATATGATACCGTAGTACGCTGTGGGTATGTGCCCACGATGCCTTTTGGCATCACGTCCGTGGAAAAAATAAAGGCTGTTTTGGGATTTAGAAGGGACAGAGTGGGATTTTGAGGTGAATTTAATTCGAGTTTTTAAAAAGGGTGGGGGGAGATTTGAACGGTTCAAGTTGAGTTTTTGAGAATCTTGTTGATTGAACATTTCAATGAGCTGTAATGGTTGTTATTTACGTTTGATGTTGATTTATTCACTTGCATTCTACGAGAACGTTGAAATGTCATGAGCTAGTTGTTTTATTTCAAACTCCTGAAAACTTTTGGGGAACTGTCCATGAAATTTTAATTTTTTTCTCATTAATGTGGATTGAAAGAAGATCATGTTGAGTTTTGGATGTCTCAGGGTGAATTCTAAAAGTCTCAAGCTGAAACTTTCAAAAGTTTCAACTCAAGTCTCAGCTTGAGATTTCCATATTCATGTTGAATTGCATATGAAAATTTTTGTAAAACGTTCAATTAAATTTCGATTCTTCTTCTAATTGATAGGGATTTGAAGTCTCATGTTGAAACTTGCAAAAGTTTCAATTCAAGTCTCTTCATATTCACGTTGAATTTAATATCAAACTCCTAAGATCTTTTGCGAAACTGTGATTGAAATTTTAATTGTTCTCTAATTAATGGGGATTGAAAAAAAGGTCATATTGAGTTTTGAAAGTCACCAGTTGAGTTCTAAATCTCTCAAAGTGCTATATCGAAAGTTTAAAAACTTAAAGCTTTCCAAAATTTCAATTTTTTAAGTTGAAACAATTTTTTAAATTAACACGACGTCTCAATTTAAGATCATAAGTCACAAAGTAAAGTTTGATTTTATAAGTATCGTTTCCTCTTCTCTTTTTCAAGTTTGTTTTGTTATTTTTACAATTTCATCTCGCTTTTACAGTGCACCAAACCTGTCTTACCCAGGAATATGGAGTTCTGGTTCTGTCGGATCCACGTATTACGGGTTTTGAATGTTCCGCATTAACCGGAATCCTCGAAAAACATCACCTCTGAGTTTGAGCTTGAGGTTATTTATGGGTAAAAAGTTTGGGAGGTTTATCGCCTCGTTTATTATTTTCATTGTTAATTCATTGGTTTTAATATATTCGGGGATTTCTCGTTGGGGGACGAAAACGGTATTGAATATTTTTAGGAGCGACACAGGTGGATGCTGGAAAGATTTAGTGGTCGAATATTCATGAACGGGAGTCATTTTAATGAAGAGGAAATGTTTCTCGGTGTGATGATGGCTGGTGTCAATAATGTTGGGACAAAGTCTTATCATTATCAGTTCGACGGTTGTGTCAGGGTGGGATTCGGGGGAATAGGTAATTCATATCCGAGTGTCAATCCTCGTGTAATGGATTACAGAACTAATCCTGTGTAAAGTTGAAAACTATCAGCCATAATACCCCGAGGGCTACAAAATTGTCGAAATTTTTTTGGTAGTTTTGTTGCGTAGCAACGAGAGGGAGAAATTTTACAGATTAAATGACATGTAGAGAATTTCGAATATCGTTTTTGCTTATTCACGTTCATCATTTATTTCGTTTGCAGTCATATTCATGATTTATTTTAACAGAATAATCGTCATTCAAGAATTCAATACAACTGAATGGAAATAATTGAAAATTATCGAAATAATTCTACCTCCATTCCCCCGCAAACCCTCAAATACTCTATTTCTATTGGCTGGCATTCAAATGAGGGAACAATCAAGAATATCGAATTTTTGGGCGTTATTCAGTACTCGCGAAATTTATTTGAGACGACTTTCCTTACTGTGCAATCTTTTCGCCTAACTGTTTATCTTTATAATGAACAAGTGTCATACAGATTAGGATGATGTATTAAGAAACTGTTCCAACAGTGTAACAATTTAGAAATAAATCTCCGGGTCCAAATAGGGGAATTATAATCGAAGGCCTAAGAGACTCCGTTTCGTCGCTCCCCATATCTCTCCCTCGCTCGTTCCACTGCTCATTTCTTTCCCCATTTTCCCATTCGGGAAAGTTATACTACAAGCCTCACTAATACCCCAATCATCAACGGAGGAAACTTTGTTCCAATTAAGGACATCCAAGTGAGTTGGGAAAAATCTTCTGTTGAAATTCATTCAATTTGAGGACGGACAGAAAAAAGTGTTGGAAATCATTAATGAATTTTGGTAATCGTGTAAAGTATTTGTTTTTGAGATTTTTCGTAAACATTTTAGACAAATTCCAATATTCTGACCGAAAATTGCATTAATTTTGTGAAATTTTCGCTTAGAATATCGAAATACATTTTGAAAATATTTTCAAAATTTAATATTTTGAAACAATCTCCATTATTTTAATATTCTCACAATAATCTCCACTACAATTCTTCACTGTTAATAATTTCCGTCTCAATTTCTCGTAATCTGATCAGGATGAAGCTGATGAGGGATCAATTTTTCTCACGCAATTTAATTGAAAAAATTCATGAGTGAAAAAAGAATTAGAATTTCATGATCAATCTGATAGTCGTTTCTATAAAAATGAGATTGAATTCGATTAAGTGAGAAAATGATCATAAAATTTCTAGTTTCAAATCAAAATTACGGAGATTTCCCACCTCACTTCTTTTTTTCTTATGTAAAACTCCCTTATTGAGATCGTATTACATTTAACAAATTGACTACTGTTAATTTTGTTTTCTTTCTCTTATACATTTATCACACTTCTTTTTTCACTTGTGATTTGTAATGATTTTTCTGAATTTGCACTAAATAATTGGCCTAGAATTTCCAGTTCTCGTCAATTTCTTTATCGAATCATTGAAAAATCAATGGAATACTTGCTGTCAGTCGACAAAATTTCAGAAATTTTAGTCAGAAAATTTAGAACAAAAATGTTAACAGTGAATCAGCACAAAACTATACTCTCTAGCGTATGCGCCAGTAGAAATGACTTGAGTTTTTTCCATAGGGAAAATAAAAGCTCCAACAAAAATATTTAATGCCTCAGAAACATTCAATTACCGGTGTAGAACTCCGCCTACAGTACGGATAAAAATATTTCACAAATCATAGAAGATTATGCACTGTTGGAATTATAGCCATTGTGTGCGTCGACTCGCCAGGAAGATGAATATCAAAACAAAGTCAAAGTAACAACATTCCACCTGTAAAACTTTTACCACCACCAACTATTACCCCATACACGAGTTATCCACGTTTTAGTTCTATTATAAAAATCCCTTGATATGGCAACGGATGCACGCGAACTAATTTTCTATCTTCAGATTACCGGGGGTCATGCGCTCGCACGCATCGTTTCATCTACTCTTTTAAGTTCTTTTTACTCATTGCAAGTTGGTGCTCTATAACGAATTACCAGTTGGCACGAGCAATAACGCAGATATATCTCTCAGTTAAATGACCGGATAAATGCTATTTATGCTTTCACTTTTGGTTTAATGAATAAAGTCTTTTTATCCCCTTATAAACGTAATACGTAATCAATTATAGTATTTTTTTGAGGTGAGATAAATAATTTTACTGAATTATCTTCGGAATAGATTGAACACGTGTGAAAGATTTAATTAATTCTGGTGGCACATGGTACATGTTTCCTAATTAAAGAAAATATTTACTCTTAATTGCGTAATTATTTGACGGTTGAAATGCTGACATTTGTATGTCTCATTCGAGAGAGAATGAATACGCAGAGAAAAGTGAGGAAATAATTACTACGCTTGACGGAAAAGATTGTACATTCGCACGGGGAATTTTGATTTAAATTCGTCAATTTTAAAAATCTCGTCCTTCGGCTGTTCAAAAATGAGTAATTTCATTGAATTTTTTGTGGAATTTGGAACTTCATAATTTTTTTTCGGTTCAATGCACTTCAATGTAGATTTCCTAGAAACTATTACTAAATTGTCTATGAAATATTTTTCCTCACAGTGGACGCACACAAAGAAAACTGATTGTTGAAATTCAACAAAAATTTGCTAAATTTCAATAACTGATAATTAATTTATTTTTTCAACAACGAGTTGTTAAACTTTGATAAATATTTTTCTCCATGCACTGGATGAATCCACGTACGCGGTGAATAATATAACGGAGACGAGAATGATAATGCTTACTTTATGGTGCGTCAAAGTCATCATTATGTCCCCCTTATGCCCATCGCGCCCTTCCATCAGGTTAACCCTACCCACATGCATAAGGAGAATGATGAAATGGATATGTTCACTCACCTGAAACAGAAAGGAAAAGAATAATTATTATCTGTTATAACTCATTATCAGTTTGTCGGTGTTTTGAATAAAATACAAAAATTCTTCGTGTAACTGGACACTACCTAGAATACCCTAATCATCCGTGATTTTTATCACCGAAATTTGGTGATATATTCTTAAAAATGAAAGATTTCAAAGTTTAGATAATAAAATCATGGTAAAATCCAGGAACTTAGGGTCAAAGCGGGCTCAAATGACATGAAAGCTCTGACATTCGACTACAAAAGTAGAAAAGAATTTCATTGGAGAAAAAATAGCCTTTCAATTCTATAAAACCGAAAAATTTTCTTCAGAAAATTCAAAGAAAATGTGAAAAAACAGTGACATATCCCTGAAAATCTAAATTTTTTTTATCTGCGGAAGAAATACGAATTTTATTGCGCACTCAAATCGATGCGGCTGTGACTTATTGTTTATTTAGGATGGGTCACTGAGGGATGTGTCAGTAATGTTTGAAAGTAAAACAAGCATTACGACTATGAGCGATAAACCCCAGACGACAATTTCGAAATTCCAACGAGATACAAGAAGTAGGTGAGATCTCGGTTAAAGCGAGGGAAAGAACATTAGGAGGCCAATATTTTACAAAAGTTTATCTCTGGCCTTGTCACGGTACCATCCACTTAGTCCTCCTGACGAGACACAAACGCACACATTCACACCGCTGTCCAGAATCTAACCAAGCTGAGGTACATAACACCGAGATAGAGGGGAAAACAAGGATGAAAAGGAGAGCTCCGGGTTTATTACAGAACATTGAGATTGTGAGAACAAGAGGGAGATGGAGAATGATGGGATCTTTGAAATGCGTCTATGGACAACTTGACACTTCAACTGATTCAGATTGGTTGGAGTATAAAGAAAGATGAATTACGGGGTACAGCTGGTATCATTAGGCGAGTCAGATTAGAATTAATTGAGTAATGAATATTAATGCGAGTGGATACTGAAAAAGATGTCAGAGGTAAGTTCAACACTTCGGGGGTTCTTCCGGCTTATGAGCTTGAAATTGAGATAAAAGTGCGGTGGAATGGATGGAGAAGTGTTGAAGTGGAATCAACAATTTCAGAAGAATTGGGATAATCAAAATTAAGGGTATCCAAGTATCATTTACGATTTGATTGAGACTGCACTATTGATTCAATCTTTTTAAATCATCAAATTTGTCAATTAAATTGCGTGAGAAATTTTTAAAAAATCATGAATATTCGGCGTCACTCAAATTACATTTTGGAGAGAATTATTATTTTTCGAAAAATTCAAGAAATTTCAGGAAATTTCTTCAATAAAAAATCATGATTTGAGGAAAATAACAATGGAAACTTCGATTTTAATACTAAATATTCCTGTTCAATTGAAAATTCAAGAGAATAGTTAAATTTGTGTCTTTTTCTACTTGAAATTCTATACAGCTGAAAATTTATCTCTGAATTTTACATGTTGAAGTCGGGAAATTTTGATAAAGTAACATTTTTACTGAAATTTCAGAAAATTTTATAAGACAGAAATTGAACATTCCGTCAACTCTCTAATAGTTGGATGAAAAAAAATTAAAACTGGGAATTCCTGCGAGAATTTATGTCATTTTAATTCTAAATATTCAAAATATTCACATTCAATTAGAAATACAAGTAAATTACGAAATTCCCATCTTACGTCTACTAAAAATACAGAAAATCCTCCGAATTCAACCTAAAAATTGAAATTCCCTTCGAGTTTCACCTGGAACTTGAAATTCCACAAAACTTTTCCTCTCAAATCGAACCAATTATCCATGAAATTCCATTTTTCCAACACCTCATAAAATAATCCGCAATCCTATGCGTGAGTGAGAATTCCCCGACGAATGAGGATCAATAAACCCATCTGTCATGACCCGGAATGAGCTTTCACGAGTTTTCATTTAAACAAATTAAATGAGCTCAGAATGCGGCACAGCATCACGGCTTTTATAGCAACTCGTTCACTTTTATATCCCCCCGGCTTTCATGTGCACTAGAGTCTAACACCGTATTGTGAAGGCGTACAAAGCCATGAGGCTAGACAACCTCATGCCACAGCAGCGAATATTTCCCTCAGGTACACAGCGGATCCTTATCATCTGTATGATACCTTTGTTTACACTTCACTGATAAACCTGGCAATAGGTTAATAAAGGTAGGTGCTTTCTTTTTGGTGTTACTGCTGTGAGCTCGTCGTCACTGGGGGAATGAAGGAGAATATTCTCCTATAAAAATGTCTCCGGGATGAAATTTTTTTGATTAAAAAAGAAAGAAAAATACCCAGAGCTCCGGGAAAATTCTTTTGATCTGTCCAACGAGTAATGAGGGATTTGTCCGAGGGATTTGCTGGAGGATTTACTCCCTATTATTCGTGCCCTCCTCTCTCATTTTCAATCAACTAGTTCAACTCGATGATTATCGTGATCTCGGCTTAATCCCAAAGTCCAAACCCGGCGGGGAGGAACGGCGCGGGAATTTTGAAGGGTAGAAATGTAAGCATCAGGAGGACGCGGAGGAGGGAGTTGTAATGAAAGGGTAACTGAGTGCCGATAAATTCAACGGTCCGCGGGATTTGTAAATTATACCCTTTCAATACTGATCCACGTAAATAAATGAGCTCGGCCCCCCCACGCATGGCGTAACACACGACCCATCCAATCCGGGAGATATATTTTTTTTGCAACTCTTGATGTATGAACAAGTGAGGGAGAGAGAGAGAGAGCATTTGAGCGGACTCAGTGCATCAACAGTAACGAGAGAGAGAGATGCCTCGAAAATTGTAGGCATCCCGAGGATTAGAACGACGGGGTGGCTCGTTTGTACCAATTGATTGGTCGTTTGTAATTGTTACGACCGGCAAAAATTGAATACACGCGTAGACAAGTGAAATAACTAACACGAAAAAAAAATCAAAGACAAACGGGGGAATTGAGTGGGTGAAAAAATTCCGGCAAAAATTTGCCGGCGGGCTATTAAACTTCCTCGAGCGGTGACAATGCCTGTGAAGCAGTGGATATGCTGGAAAGAATTCAGATTCGGCGGTTTTCTACTTGAAATTCCACTTTTAAAGATTTAACTCTGAATTTTCGGGGTTAAATTCGGGGGATTTTTGTTAGGGGATATTTCCGCTGAAATTTTAGGACATTTCGTGATAACAAATTTGACCATTTGGTCGGAAATGGAAAATGTATGTCGTTCAGGTTTTAAATGTTCGCATTCAAACGAAAAAGAAACGAAACGAAAGGTGTGAAATTCCCATCTTACTCCTACTGAAAATTTAGTTCAGCCTTAAACTTTATAAAACGATTCATTTCAATTTGAATGTGTGCCATAAAAAAGAAGCATTCCATGGTTTTTTTCAATAATTCAATCAAAAAATGATTATGATTTTCCTATGATTATCAAAATGACATGAATTTTCAATTTTTCCCTGAATTTTTTTTATTTTTCGAATTTTTACGGAATTGAACTAAAAAATCTGGTATTTCATTGAGTTTTAGTTTATTCGACCAGAAAATTAATGGAATATTTGAATTTTCAATGACAAGGTGTCCTGAAATTCCAGTGGAAATTAAACCTGATAAAAATTTCCGGAATTTTACACGAAAAATTCAGACAAAAATTTTTAACAGTGCAACTAACGTGAAAAAAAAAGTTCCTTAAAAAATGTGAACTGTAAATATAATTAGACCCAAGAATTTGCGACTCATACTTATACATAAAAATAAAAAAAACATACAAGTATACATTTTATAAATACCATTTAACAGACCTCGTATTCAGGTCTCTAATGCTCAAATAAAAAAAAACAAGAAGAAAAAATCAAAGACAGATGAGGTAATAGTCCGGGTGAAAAAATTCCGGTAAAAATGTGCCGTCGGGCCATTAAACTCCCTCACCCGTTGAGAATGCCCGTAAAGCCATCAAGTGTGCATGAAAAATATCGCGAAATTCCCGAATTTCAGGAGCAGAAGTGGCCCCACCCGTTAATAATGTCAAGCTCACCAGAAATTAAGAAGCAGCACGAGGCCTGCTGCCTCCGCAAATAGCCACCGGGGACCGTTGAATTGTTGTCGAAAAGCTCAAAGCGCTCGGGCGATTATCACCGGAGGAAACTGCGACAGACTCTGAGGGAGCGTGAAAGTAGCAAAGAGTGCCGGTGTAACAGTTAACGAGACTCGAGGCGCACACCGCCGTCACTGTGGGCCAAGATATTGCCAGTGGGAAGAAGGGAGAGTATTTCGCCATTAACCCTAACGCTAACAAAGGTATTGCCACCTTGGTCGTCAAGGTGTGCCTCCTCAGCCACCTCCATTTTAGCCCTGGGGACACTACCTTCCTTATTTATATGCATAACTCAAGGGGGGGGGGAAAGGTGTAACGAAAGTTTCACGGTCAACTTGATTATAATCGTTCGTACATGTTGGCGTATTTATAAGACAGTGCAATGCAAACCTGAGGACGAGTCGGCGCGGGCCCTCCCTCTCTGAGATACAGTTTGCCCTTCAACTTTCTCTCTTCCCTCCCCTGCCGACCCCTCATTCTTCTCTTTTCTTCGTCGCTTGGGAACAGGCCGGTTGTTAGCTGCATCGAGTCGTTACGTTTATCGTTTGCCATGGGAAATTTTGCGAGGAAGAGTGAGACAAATAGATCGCTTGGCATGTCAGAGCGGAGAGCAACATGAGATGGTTATATGTTTTATAAGAGGGCTCTTGCAACTGGTTCAACCGAGTCACCGCCAATTATGACTATCGTTGCTGCTGTCGTTTGTTTCTAGCCACTGAAATATCACGGGGTTATCCGCTCTCGGTTAATGAAGGATTTCGAGAAAATCATCGCGCGTCATAATTGGCCAATTTATTTTAGCGGTTGTTGATGGTTTGACTGTTTGTTATCGCGGGGGTTTATGAACATTGAGAGAATAGGATTGTCACACTGTGGAGTGATTACTCTTGAGATTTTTAGTGGAATAGGGGAATTTTTAATAGAACATGAGGATTCAGAAAAAAAATTACATGAGTTTTCGATTTTTTTCAAATATATTATTGATTTTCAGATCATCCAAGCAGAAAATCAATGGAATATTTGAGTTTTCAATGGCAAATTCAGAACATTGGAAGTTCAAATGCAAAAAAATGCCCGAAAATTTCGCTGACTTTTCCGGAAAAATACCTCGAATTTGATGAAAAGGGAAAAAGTCTGTGGAATTTCAAGCTCTTCGAAAATTCAATTAAAGTCCTATTTTTTTAGCGGGAGAGCGACAGAAATTCTATAACTTACATGAATTTTCAAGTGATTCCTATGAATTTTAAGGGAATTACCCTAAAATTCTGGGAATTTCAGGAGTTTTTGAAGGAATTCCCTGAAAATTCAGAGAAATCTGGAATTCAAGGAGAGATTTTTATGAATTTTCCTGAGTTGTCGTTACTTTTCCTGAATAATTCAGATGAATTTGACAATTTCCACGTGTTTCTCGATGAAATTATGAATTTTCAATGGCAAAATTCCTCAAAATTTCAGTGGAAAATTTTTAACGGAGTAAATGTCTGAAATAAATTTCACTAGCGGAATGAAATTTGTTCCCATCGTAGATTTCACAATTCTCTCCTTAATTTTTCGCGGTAACCAATGAATCCAGCTAATCCCGGTGGTTTATGAACACCATGAGAATGAGATTATGTCATCATATCTAGCTGATGAATCGAGATAGACCCTGTTCATATTTTTACCTCACTCCTGCTTTTGCGCGGTAAACCCGCCGGAATAACAATTGTAAAACGAGGGTTATGACGAGGAATGAGTTAAACCACTGGCGTAGTTCACTCTCTCCCCCCCCCCTCTACTTCCTACCTTCGAGGTAACCATCGTCGTTAAAATACAATAACTGAAGTCATAAACCACGGAGTACAGGGGATAATTGAGTAAACCGACTTTGTAATGGAAGCTTTATTCTGTTAGTGCCTTCAACAGTGGTGAGACCTATTTCACTTTTCACGTGACTAGTTGGCAAAAGGCATTATATCACGAACCCCAAACCACTCAACTATAGTCCGATGTGTGAGTTGCTCCCGGGGGTTAAAATTCGCCGAGTAAATTTTATCTGAAATATTTTGGGGTGAAAGCCTCTCACCGGAACTTTCAAAACATAATGCACCAGTTTAAAGTTGGTAATGGAATACATCGGGCAAGCTTTTTAGTTGGTAATGTTCTGAATCACAGCGTGAGCGTGGATCTAACCAGGCTGCCTCGTTTAATTTTTACGTTCAGATGTTCAAAGTCGACCGTGAGAATCAATAAATTTCAACTTATGAGGGGTTTACATAAATTTAACGAGTGTATTTGATTCACGTATATTTTATACTCGAAGGGGGGATGGCTGTTTCAGTTCGAGGATGATTATTTCGTATCAGCCCGGGCTGTACCAAGCGCTCTCAAGTGTAATGCAAGGGTCAGACACTGAGTGTGAGAATATAAGGGTCAAAAAGTGGAGGTTAAAAAATGAGGGTCGGAATATTAAAGTCAACAACTGAGGGCCTGAATGTAGAGGTGAAGAAATGGGAGTCAGAATTTTAAGGTTAAAAAAAGGGGCTCAGAATATGAAAGTAAAAAAAAGTGGGTGTCAGGCAATGAGGGTCATATAAGGGCTAAAAACGGTGATCAAGTATAATATATGACTTATATTTGGACCCTCATTGCCTGACACCCACTTTTTTTACTTTTATATTCTGACCCTAATGTTTTGACCCTAATATTCTGACCTCCATTTTTTAACCTACACTTTTTGACCCTTATATTCTGACACTTAGTGCCCGAACCTTATATTACACTTAAGAGGGCTTGCTATAATCCGGCCTGATACAAAAGAATCATTTTGGAATTGAAATACCCATACCCCAATTAAGTATAAAAAATTTTTTTCCGTGTCACTGAGAGGATTTTTGACGGGATGCAGGGTGAATTGTACAGTTTCGGTACAAATTACCCTCACGTTCAGTAAATTTTCCCGAGCCAACGGAGTAAAATTAATAAATCTCGCACTTTTTCCCCTAATTAAGATGAAAAAATACTGAAAATTGAGTGTGCTCCACGATTACTTGACTTGTTCCGTAATTTTTCTCCAACTTTTTTCTCCGCGTAGTATCACCAAGGGTTAACGATGGGAACGCAGCTGGTTTGAACCCCACAAAGGTCAGAATTTAGCCCGTTCACCCCATTCAAGTTATTTACCTAATTGCGTCCGTCTCAATTTTCTTGTTAATTTCAGTTCTTATTGTTGTTACAAGGAGCAAATTATTTGCTGGATTTCAACAACTAGTTGTTGAAATTAACCAACTAGTTGTTGAAGTTCACCAACTAATTGTGAAAATTCACCAACTTGTTGTTAAAATTAACCACATAATTTTCTCCGTGTGATGATGAAATAATTCAGTTTCCTCGAAAAATTCGCGCGAGCCCTTTGCCGGTCCCCACACAGCGTGAGCATAAATCCAACCAGGCCACCTCGTTTAATTTTTACGCTCAGATGTTCAAAGTCGGCCGTGAGAATCAACAGTAGCTGCATTGTTTGTGAATTAGGAGAGAAGTGGGTGGGGGCAATGTCGAACTAGGCAATCGTGTTCTTCCAACTTGAAAAAGCTTCGGGAGGAGAGAGAGAGAGCTGGTGGAGAAGTCTCTCGTTTCGAGAATACTGCGGATTCTTCCGCAACAGGTGAGCGCAAAGAGACGCATGCAAGTTGAAGATGGGGGACTGTGATTCTGTGTGGTACAGAGAGAGAGAGGGAGAGAGAGAGAGTTGATTTAACGAGAGTGAGACGGAAATGAAGATGACGAGGGTTACAGTGGATGGAGAGAGAGAGGGAGGGGGGGGGGGGAGGGAATATGAAG
>NW_021680499.1:433708-462979 GCF_001412515.2 Diachasma alloeum | reverse complement strand
GGGGGGGGGGAGGGAATATGAAGAGAAAAGAGAGGATGAAATGAGAGGAGAGATAAGATTCGACTCAAACGAGAGGAGAAAAGGGAGGGGGGAGAGGTGAGGTTGGTCACGAAAAAGCGAGAAGAGGTAGAGAACCCGAGGTTTTATCGTGACTGCGTTTTACCATGGACTCGTGATTCCGTCTAAAACAATAAGCGATATAAACCCAAGACCCGATTCTAGAATCTGCACGAGGCGAAAGCACATTCTTTAACGGTGAGAGACCAGATATGGAAGTCGATCTCATTCTTCATCTCGTTTACTTTTCCAGAACACTCTTTTCGTTATGATTTATCTACCTGCAAATTAGGGGGGAAAATATTAATTTCAATGCGGCTGTGCCAGGCTCTGTTGATAAAATAGTTGAGATAGGTCAAACAGTGACATAATGCAGTCGTGATATTTCACGAATTTCTTCATGGAAATTATAGAGTAGAGTGGCCGTTAAAATAGCGATGGAAATTCCGATTTTGTTGGAAAATTACATGTTAACGAGACACGTTAATGCTGTAATGTTGTGTTTCACATCACCTGTTTTTTCAATATCATGTGGATGCTAATGGGTATCGCCCCTACAGCAACAGCATTACCGGGAACTATTAAGAATACTTCTCTACATATGCAGAAGGAATAATAACGCACGACTGCGTTAATTGACTCGTACAGCGGGGGATATTACGCCATTTTTTCCTAATCAGAGGCGTGAAATTGAATAATAAAAATAGACGGTGCTAGTGTGAGAATGTTCCGAGGAAGAGGAAATAGAAAGCATCGCAAGCGCAAGCTTAATGCACTTTTAGGGAATTGTTGCTGAAAATTTTAGTAAAAAATCTAAAAATTTTCACAGCGACTAGTTTATGCAGCGCTCAACGCTCAAATTTCATAGTATATTTTCAGCTGGCACTGTTATAAAAATCCTCTTGAAATTTCAAGTGAAAAGCTTTAAAATTTTTAACAACGACAAAGTTACATGAAATGTCTGTATACAGCGTTGAAAATTTTCGGCTGAATTTTCCGTGCTAAATTCCGGAAATTTTGATTGTGTTCAAGTTCCACTGAAATGTCAGGAAATCTTGATATTGAAAAATCAAATATTGGATTGATTTTCTGTTCAAATGATCTGGAAATCAATAAAATACTTGATTTTTCAATTCAATTAATCTGTGAAAATTCAGAATATTAGGAAAATTTACGGAAAAACGGAAAATTCAATCAAGTTGTAAAATTTCCATCTCACTCCCTCTGAACATTCATGAATTCCCGTGAATTCTACATAAAACTCGTAATTTCCGAATCATTTTTTCCCTAAATTCGATTCAATGTCACTCTCATCAGATTTACTATAATCTCTTCCATGAAATTTTAAAAATTTTTTAACAGTATAGGGAGATAAAATAAAGGAGTCGTGCCCAGTGCGGAATTACGGTGATAAGCACGTGGCTAAATATCCGCTCCGCGTGAGAGAAATGTGCACTTTACACCCGCCGGGACGAAAAAACGTTTTTCACTCCGTGAATCACAAAATCCTTCGAATCCCCAAGTCACACCTAGAACCCCTCCCCCCCCCATTTAGAATGACAAAAGTTCATTGGAAAGTCGCGCGAATTGCGAAATACCATAAAATGCTGAGCACGCGAGGAGCTCTGAATTTTGACATTTACATCAGAATCGGAATAAGAGTGATCGAAGAGTTATTCCAATGGAATCCCGCGATAGAAAGTGCTGCAGAGCGAATCGGTTTGGCATAAACCATATATCCCATTGCATCACAGCCTCATTGGGTCGCAACTGGTCGCTATATATATCACACCGTGGCACACGAAAAATTTCACATGACAACAGAATACAGCTCGATTCGTATCTCATTGCTCTCTATGACTTCGTGATTTTCGTGCAGCGTGAGAGAAAGTTATCATCAATAAGAAACCGGCCAAAGTTTTCAAGCGATAGTTTTGCTTCTTCACTTTCACAGGAGATCACGAGAGTTACTGGGTTGAGAATTGTTGTGAGTGGAGATGAGGAAGGTGACCAACAAAAAGAATCCGAGTTGAACTGTCTCAGTAAGAAGGGAACCCCGTAGTTCAGCGTTGAGGAGCTAATGTTGCCATGATTCTCGAGATTCAACTGTGAAATGAGTAAATTGAGCAGCAAAGAGTCGGGAGTTACCGACGCCTCTCCTCAAGTATCCATTAAAAGAAATGGAGGGGAAAAAAAACCGAACGGTTGGAGTCTCCCTGATGGAGAAAAAATGACGCTGGAGATTGATTGAAGAACGTTAAGAGGCAATAATCGCGTGATCTCCATTTCTAGTCTTCGTCCAATCAATCGGCTCAATGACTGCGTGAATTCCAGATTACGCAATGCAGGAGTTATCAATCAAGCGCTAGGAGAGCTTGACGAGCTAGGATGCCTCGTCACTGGCCAAAACAGCGGATGCTGCCGGGGGCTTCGAGAACGAAAGGAAGATGAGGCGGTGGTGAAGAAAAAAAGGACGAGTCGGAGAAAGGGAGCCAACTCCGATCACTGACCGCTGCTGTTGTCTCGCCTTGGTTCTTCTGGGTGAATCCTCTCCTCGTGCCAAGACCTGGTTTTCGCCTCCCCTCCCCGGCTCCCTCTAGATGATCACCATTTGTTATCAGGACTGATGTAACACGGAGCACATGATTTCACACTGAGTCAGGTAAAGAACCTCATCTCGTTCATGCATCTGTGGTCCTTTCCACCGCGTCAGGTAAACATTCGCAATTCAGCGCTGGGTTAATAGCCGCCCCAACGCCGGTACCTTTTTCAGCCTCGTAAAGCAGACTTTAAAGCCAGCCAATGCCTCTTACCTAACACCAAATACCATAAGGAAGTTGAGCCTCCTAATCGCAATTCACCATCCACACTCGATCCCAATTTTGCTCAATTTCTTTTTCTTCATTTTTTTTTCTGTTCAAGTAACACACGAGAGTGAACAGATTTGAAATTTCTTATCGACGAAAAATTTGATTGGTACGAGAAGTTGTGTTGGCCTGTCTCCCTCTATCACGCTGGTGGGTTTGTTTGATCCGGCGCCGGCCGTTTGATTTATCATCAAGCTAGGAGCAAAAAAGGTACAGCCGCTTTTCTCGCGTGCCCGCGGCCCGCCGCAGACCATCCATTTTGGACCTATCAAGTCCCGGGCACTGCCAGTTATCGTTGCTGACGTAACACGAATACCGGAGCCAACAAGGCTCTCTTCTCCCTGTTACCAAAGGCTTGATTGGGTCCCAGCAGATACGCCGAATTCCACTATGAAAATTATTTCTTTTATTCTATTTATTAATTTTTTACAAATTATTTAATTGCCCGCTTGGAGCCTCTCATGCCGAAGTTGTGGCAATCAGTTTGTTTTCTTTTTCCGAAAAAAGAGGCGGAGAGCATTTGGAGAAATATGTTTCTCCGTAATTTGGTAGCATTCGCGGATAACTGAAATTATACCCAAGATTATTACAACGATTTCAAGGAGTCAGCATCGGTTAAGTGAAATTCAAGCCATGACTCAATCTCATTGTTTTCTTTCCGAGTATTTTTTCAAGAACTTTACACGCATTAAACTGAAAATTCACAAGACCACGAAGAGCCATTGGGCATCACGCGAGCTTCTGCTGGGGCCCCCATCGAATGCCAGTGGGTATCCATGGGATGTGCTGAAGGAGACTGGAACAAGGAGGATGGAGAGGAGAGATAAAGAGAGAAAGAAGGGACTGGTGAGCCGACGAATGCAACGTCCGGATTCAAACAGTCGGTGGAATGCGGCACGGCGGCTGCCAGTACTGCCAACCGTACCTTATTTTCAACCTTAGGCGCCCTTCCCCCCCTTATTCTCTCCCTTCATCTTTGCCTCGCTCTCCCCCTAGCCCCCCACCGCCCGTTTTACCACTGCGAAGAGGGATTCTGTTGGGTTAACTCCTAGTGTTTTTTATTTTCATTTTCATAAAACCCTGACATTAGTGGCAACCGACGGAACGCACACTGTAAGAAATATTCGTCAAAGTTAGTAGCCAAATAGACACGACGCTATTATAGTAGCCATTTGCTCCCCAAATTTAGTGACCTGAAGGCGTAGAAATTTACCAACTGACCGACAGAGTTCGTAAGCGCCTGACCTCCAAAATTGTAGTAACTTACTACATTTTTACTCGAAGTGGACTGACAAATTAGTATGGAAAGGCAATCTTGTAGTATTTTTTTCAAATTTGGTATATTTTCTACCACGAAAATTGTACTGTACTTCCTATATTCAACGTGAAGCGCGCACAGAAATTGTTCAGGGGCCACCAATTTTAGTCTACGTTCATCGAAATTCTCAACGGTTAGACTCATAAATTTCCAATGCAAATACTAATTTTTGATACGTCTTTCGAAATTTGTTGTCAATGTTGACAACAAACTTGGGTGCTTTCTCGAAAATTCATGGAATTGGGATCTACAAAATTAGTATCCATAGACAATTTTGATTTATTTCCGCCTACGAAAATTACTGAATAATTCTAAATTTCAGATTATCTTAAGGTCCAAATTAAGTAATGAAAAGAATCGTTTACAGATATTTTTTTTATTATATTTTTTTTATACATTTTGAGATACGAATAATGGCAGTTACAGTATAGATAAATAGTTACAAAATATATATTTGAAAAATTTCCTGAAACGGAATAAACGAAAATGTCAAATGTAAAAGTTACACAAATCAGTCGTTTAACATGCAGNTCTTATTTTGTAGAAATTTTTGACAGTGCACGCCTGGACGGGGAATGTATCCCCGGCTTGTCACTATTGCGTGTACTTAGGCCCTTGTGCTTGATGCGTAATTATGACCGACTGTCGTGCAATCAGCCTCTCTCATTCTCAGAGGGGGCACCAGTGGACAACTCTCGTTACTTTTCTCCCACCTATTCTTCACCATCCTTCGAGTTTAAGTTCTGTACGTACAAGTAGATGACACGGTGTCGGTCAGGCGTATCACCGCAGCAAGAACATTGAAACATACTTTGGTTTTCTTTTTTTTTTTCGCTCCTGCCTCTCGGACCCATTATATTCCGCTGAGCGCGTGACGCTATCTATCTTGGAGCAGATGAATAACGTGTGAAATTGTATCTTTTCAACATATCGAGAAAATTATACACCACAATTTGCATGTCGGATGCTCGTTAAATTGTCGCTTTCGACATTTTTTTTGTAATTAGGGATAACATACGTGTGTGGTATCGGGTGATAAGGTGTGGGGAACGGTGACCTGGTGGTAATGACAGGGTTCGTGGTGTCACTGGATTATCTGGAACGTGTTAACCCATTCGTAAACTGATAATTTCAGTCGTTACGGATTGCGAGGGGTCACGGGTGGCTCGTGGTTGATAATGAAAAGTGCGAGGTGAGTAAATCTTGGGGGCTCATTTGAATAAGATGAGGATGACAAATGAAGGGAGGTGAGGAGAATGGGATAACGTCATGGTTCGTTATGAGGGGAGGATGGGTATGGGAGTCGACGGGGGTTTTTGCGCGCTGGGTGCGGGAAGAGGTGAGTGGATTTGGCGGGTTTTGAGGTGGAGAACAACGAAAATTTGACGAGCGCAAGGAAAGTGCACATGGACTGTTGCAAAATTACTCTCGAATTTTTAACAGTGAGGGATTTATATATAATTTCCTGATGGGTTGACAATTGAAGGGAAAAATCGTGACATTTGAGGTTTCACTGAAAAATCAATGAAATTAGAAATTTTTTAATAGCACTGAGGTGGGAATTCCTCAATTTATTTGGATTTCCAATGAAATTGTATATTTAGGGTCGAAGTACGATGAAGTTTCAATTCATTGAAAATTCATGAATATTTTTACACAAAGAGAAATTCTTTAGGGAGAGAAAGTCTTTTTTTTCATAAAATTCTGATTTTTCAATAACGAAATCCCTTGAAATTTAAGAGCAATAAAACTGCGATAAAAATTTCCAAAAAGTATATCGGATTTCAACTAAAAATTTTTAAGTATTGTTAATTTTTCAAGAATGAATAAAAAATAAAAAATTTAATGAACAATTTGACTTCAACATAAGTTCAAATTTACAAATTTGAGCATTTGCACCTGCTACTTTGACATGAAACATGAATATTCAGAGCCAAATTATGCTAGAATATATTTACCAGAATTTTCTTGATTTCTATTCCGTTCCATGGGATAATCAACCTGTTAATGAACCTGTTAAGCAACTCATTAAACTATGAATTTTCAAAGACGAAATGCCTTGAAATTCCCGTGAAACTGTCACTTGATACAAATTTCCAGTAAGTCTACCGAAAAATCGAGCCAAAAGTTCATAGAACTGTTGGAAAATTACTCTTAATTACTCTTATTAAAGCTTGAATTTTAGCCATGACAAAGTTATATAAAATTCCTGTATTTCTTCATTTGTATTCTTCATTTATTTTCAAGATGAACGACAAATTTTATGAATATTTTCATCTGAAACTGAATTCAAACTCACAAAATCGAGAATTCAGACGACACTGACTGCAATTTTCAAAAACTTCAAAAAGTGAATGAAGAAATGAAAATGCGAATAATGATAAAAACGCCTGAAAACCCGTCAAACCCCTGCACTATATGTTTAAAAGCGGTGGATGCACGGCCCGAAGAGGGTCCACTCTTGACAGGGGGTAGGCTGCGCCATGGGGGACCACTTAGCGCATCTCCTCACAGTGGCGAACACCAATGCAACGCGCCAGATTGTTTCACACCCCGAGTTAGGTATGTTTATTAGTCATCAGCGAGACATCAAGCGTCGCACCTTCAAATTTCGTAATTAATAAAATGCTCGAAATGATGAGACACTTTGTACCGCGTCAGGTGGATTCCCCCGCGCGTCTTGTACACTGGATGAAACAAGACGGCTGGAGAAGTCGACAGTGCAGGTAGTGGGTGAGTAACGAGCCGCGTTTAGAAATGGGAATGAATGGCCACACTACGTGACAGTTGAGTAAGGTGTCCCTTTATCAATCTTTTGTTCGCGTTCACGTAGAAACCCAGTGAACTGCGTCTGAAATGGCTTTTTGTGGTGATGAAGAGAGAATAGGAAAGAAAGACAGGAGGCGTTGGCTTCGGTAATACCGTTACGTTGAAGAAGAAAACTTAACCCATTGTCAACAGCACACGCCGGTTCATTTGAAGGCATGAAATACTCCCATGTTCACTCATTGGGAAGATGTCATTACGGGATTCATCACGGGATCTTCACGCCTTATGGAGAATTCGACGGAAATTCAAGGGAGGGAGACTGGAGTCTTCCTTTGTGTATACTTCACAGTGATCTTACGTTGAGACTAGTACTCTGACAATGGGGATAAAACATTACAATACAATTCACGGAGTTTATGCGAAAATGTACGAGTGACGTTAGATGGGCTTGACGAAGAGACTGAGAATGGGGCGAGAAGCCAAGCAATCAGGGGCCGCACTGTTGGAAATTTTCCGAAATTTCATGGAAAATGAGATTTTATTTGTTGTGAGAGTGACACTGGAGCCGTTTTAGGGGAAAATGGTTATGAAATTTCAAGTTTTAGGTAGAATTGAAGGAAATTCAGGAGAGTTTCAGTGGGAGTGAGACGGAAATTCCACAACTTGATCGAATTTTCAATGGAACCGGAATATTTAGAATTAAATGACATAAATTTTCAAATTTTCACTGAATTTTCCTGATTTTTTCGAATTTTTACAGAATAATTGAAATGAAAAATCAAGTATTTTATCGATTTTCAGATCATTCGAAGGGAGAATTAATAATTTTCGAATGTTGCAGAATTCAACCGGTCATTGAAGTATAAAAAATTGAAATTTCACTGATAGGAAAATTTTTAAATTGCATGGAACGCTAAGTAGTATCTTTCAGAAGAGTAACAGCGCATTTAATTTAAAGGGAAAAACAGAATTTGAAAGTTCATTGAAAATTCAATCAAATGTTTAAGCGCAAAAGGATGTAAATTCCGCCATTTGTTTGAAGTTTCAATCAATAGAATTTCAGTGAAACTGTCACTTGATAAAGATTTTTAAGAAATCTTAGTCAATCTTAACTTAAATTTAGTAAATCTTAATTTCCAAGTGTACCGGTTAAATGTCCAAGACGACAGAGAAGATTCAATGACCAATTCATCTTCAAATTTACAATACTGAACATTCGAAAACAACTGTTGCATTCAATAGAAATCCGAGTATTGAGCATCAAATCATGATAAGTTTCCAGTTAGTTAAAAATTCAAGAAATGAAATTTCGAGTCTTCATTAAGTTTTCCAAGTGCCCCTTGTACTCCAAAATTGTAGAAAATCGCCCTCACGATTTCCTGCAAATCAAAAATTGGGATAACTTCTACAATAAAT
Organism: Diachasma alloeum; assembly: GCF_001412515.2. Taxonomy (NCBI): domain Eukaryota; kingdom Metazoa; phylum Arthropoda; class Insecta; order Hymenoptera; family Braconidae; genus Diachasma; species Diachasma alloeum. Next base: position 454,552 of record NW_021680499.1, on the reverse strand, counting down.
TAATTTAACCTGCAAAACTTCTCCCTCTCGTTGCTACGCACCAAACCTATCAAAAAATTCCAAAAATTCTGGAGCCCTCGGGACATTCCGGCCGAAGCAGCCACTCGATAAAATTATCCAAAAACTGGCAAAAATTCTATCCAAAAATTCGTAGTAAAATTCAACAAGGAAGGAGACTGAGCCTTCCTTTGTGTACACTTCCCATTGATCTCCCGTCAAGACTAGTATTCCAACAATACGTATAAAACATTACAATACAATTCATGGAGTTAATGCGAAAATGTACGAGTGAGGTTAGATAGGCCTGACGAAGAGACTAAGAATGAGGAGAGAAGCCAAGCGCTCAAGAGCCACTGTAAGGGCCATGCGAAGTGTACCTGTCTTGTTTTTATAGGCCTCACCAAGTCGCCGGGGCCCAGGTAAGAGAGGTGGAATCGGCGGGGGACGGGGCGGCGGGTGAAGGGGGACTATGACGAGAAGACCGATGGGAGGAGTGGTGAGGGAGGCGAGGCGTGAGAGGCGGTCGAGCGGAGAAGTGGCGGAGGAAGAGGGGGCCCCACGGTACGCGGGGCCCGGCTAACACCAGCACGATCTACCAACCAGTCCTCGAAGAACAGTGGATCTTGCTGGATCCTTGCTCGATCGTTCTCTTCGAGCACCGTGGCTTTACCTTTCGTTTTATAGCTGTAGTTAGTATAACGGATTTCAACCAGCCCCCCTTTATCACTGGATACTTAACTTGTGCTGTGAGAAAACGAGATGGGATTATTCTGGATATAAAGTGATTTTGTGTCTGTGCTATTTGAAAAGATTCAAGTTTCAGCAATTTGGAATTAATAAACAAGTGATATGTTGAGAGTTGAGGTGGTTGAAGTGACAATGTCAGTGGGTGAATGCTGATTCTAATGGGAGTATAGATGGAATTAATCGTGTCAGACGATAAATCATCAAAGGGGTCCGTCTTTAATGGAATAATAAGAGCCGTCTGAGTGGGTTTTCATGTAAAGATGCAGGGGAATCCTGCTTTTCTGGCAATACTACTCGGTACAATATTCGGCTCGCTTGGTGCCTCACTGAGCAAAGCACTGAGGTACAAAGCACCGGACGAGTGCAAATGGGTGGCAACGGGTGACAGTGAAGACGATGTCTCCCTCGTTTGTCGTTTACGAACTATCAATAGTGAACTTGAAAATACAAATTTCAGTGTTATACAGCCACAGCACACTGTCCGACTACGGTTAGAGTGTAGCGATGCTCTTTTCTATCAGAGTTCACTGAGCGCTGGTAGCTTCAGACCGCTGATTGAACTCCGTGAACTTGTCATTGAGTACTGCAAGATTGGAAATTTGTCCGATGATGCGTTCAAGGGTCTCAAAGAGCTGCGGAATCTCACTGTTCGTACTCATAATACTGATTGGTCAGCAATGGCTTTGGACGTATCCACAAGAGCTTTTACCGAGGAGTTATCCAAGCTTGAGAGACTGGACCTTGGAGAAAATAATATGTGGAATTTGCCGGAGGGTAGTCTGTGCTCACTGCACAATCTAGAGGTTCTCAACTTGACTAAAAATCGCCTTCGTGAAGTATCGAGCTTTCATTTTGGCGCTAGTGCTGGACGTTGTGGCAGCAATTTACGTGAATTGGATCTCAGTAATAACAGCATTGAGACCCTACCAACAGCTGCATTTTCCGGTCTAGCTCGGTTACAAAGTCTTGATCTACGGAGCAATGCCATTAGCTTTATGGCCGATCGTGCCTTCGAGAGTCTATCCTCGTTGGTTGTACTCAAACTCACGGACAATCGTCTGTCGAGTTTACCACCAGAGTTGTTCAACGATGCGCGAAACATCAAAGAAATTCACCTGCAAAATAACTCGTTGAATGTCTTACCACCTGGTTTATTCAACGATCTCACCCAGCTATTGGTGCTCGACCTGAGTATGAACGAATTAACAACCGAGTGGGTAAATGCCGCGACATTTACGGGCCTAGTTAGACTCGTTGTACTGGATTTATCGAGCAACAGAATAAGCAGACTAGAGCCAGCTGTATTCAGGGATCTTTACAGTTTGCAAATTCTACGACTTCAGGAGAATCTCATAGAGACACTGTCTGAGAATACATTCTCAGCGCTCTACAATTTGCACACTCTCGTACTGAGCGATAATCAGTTGACGGTTATCGACGCAACTACTCTGAGCGGCTTGTACGTGCTGAGTCTCCTCTCGTTGGATAATAACAGACTCAATGCACTTCATCCAAGCTCGTTACGAAATGCCTCGTCTCTTCAGGACTTGCATCTTAACGGTAACCGACTGACGGCCGTGCCGGATGCACTCAAAGCCACGCCTCTGTTGCGCACCCTCGATCTCGGTGAAAACCTCATTTCGGAGATACCCACTGGTACCTTCGACCACGTGTCACAGTTGTATGGCCTCAGGCTGACTGAGAATCACATTGGCAATCTCACTAAAGGCATATTCGAGAAGATTAAAGAGCTCAAGATACTCAACCTGTCGCGCAACCGGATACAATATATCGAGCCCGGTGCATTTGATGACAATACTAATCTACGTGCTATTCGTTTAGATGGCAATCAATTGACTGATATAACTGGACTGTTTGCCAATCTACCGAATTTAGTGTGGTTAAATGTTAGTGATAATAAACTCAAGTGGTTTGACTATGCTATGATACCAACGGGATTACAGTGGTTGGATATACACGCAAATGAGATTAGCGAGCTGGGCAATTACTTCGAGATCGAGACGCAACTTCAGCTAAGTACCTTCGATGCTAGTGAGAACAAATTGACCGAGATAACGGGAAATGCAATACCCATGAGTGTTGAGGTACTATTCCTCAACGACAATCTCATATCAAAGGTGCAGAGTTACGCATTTTTCAAAAAGCCCAATCTCACGAGAGTCGATCTCAAGGGTAATAGAATACAGAATCTTGAGACATACGCATTGAGAATAAGTGCTGTACCACCGGACAAACCGCTTCCTGAATTCTACATCGGTGACAACCATTATCTTTGCGACTGCACCATGGAATGGCTACAACGCGTCAACAGGCAAAACCAGTCACGCATACATCCACAAGTGATGGATCTTGAGAGTATATTCTGCAAACTCTTGTACGACCGTGAACGCATGTACGTGCCACTTGTTGAGGCATCGCACTCACAGTTTCTGTGCAAGTATGAGTCACACTGTTTTGCTCTCTGTCATTGCTGTGACTTTGATGCTTGTGATTGTGAAATGACCTGTCCGAATAATTGCACTTGTTACCACGATCAATCGTGGTCGGCAAATGTTGTGGATTGTTCAGCCGGGGGTCACGTCAACCGACTCCCCGAGCAGATACCCATGGATGCAACAAAACTCTATCTCGATGGCAATGACCTGAGAATCATCTCCAGTCATGCGTTCATTGGTCGTAAAAAGTTGAAAGTACTTTTTCTCAATGCCTCGAACATTGAAATTGTCCAGAACAGATCGTTCAATGGTCTGCGAGATCTTCAGGATCTTCATCTCCAGGACAACAGGATTCACGAACTACGTGGACACGAGTTCGAGGGTCTTGACAATCTTCGATCACTTTATCTACACGGCAATGAGATCTCGGCAATCGCTAACAACACATTCTCACCTCTCCGATCACTGAAGGTCCTTAGGCTGCAGGGCAACCGCCTTACGACCTTGGCGGTCTGGTCCCTACCAGCGTCTGTCGAAGTGAGCCTCTCGCGAAATCCCTGGTCATGCGAGTGCGACTATCTTGAGGTTTATCGGGAATGGATACTTGCAGCGAGAAATCGTGTTGTCGATGTATCTGAAATCAGGTGCGTGTTGAATGTCACCGAGTTGGAGGCATACGGAGAGGAGGTCTTCAGGGACAATGAGTTTGGCTTTCCCGTGATCGAGGGTACATCCAATGACAGTTCGATGTGCACCGGACTCGCTAGTATTGACAACGGTATCCAGGGCAATCTAACTAAGACCATTATCGAGAGACAAGCACTTCAGGATTATTTGCCTCTGCTTGTCTCCACACTGGCTGTATTTCTCGTTATTGTTCTACTTGGAATGCTCATATTCATCTTCAGGCAGGAATTTCGCGTGTGGTTTCACTCGCGATTTGGGGTGAGGATATTCTACCGGAGTACAGAATTCGACAGGGAGGATCGTGACAAATTGTTTGACGCATTCGTCAGCTACAGCTCCAAGGACGAGGCCTTTGTCGCTGAAGAATTAGCGCCAGTATTAGAAATGGGAAATCCCTCCTACAAATTGTGTTTACATTATCGTGATTTTCCGGTTGGTAGTTTCATAGCTGATACCATTGTTCAAGCTGTTGAATCTTCGAGGAGAACAATAATGGTTCTGTCGGAGAATTTCATTAAATCCGAGTGGTGTCGGTTTGACTTCAAGTCGGCGCATCATCAAGTGCTTCGTGACAGACGACGCAGACTCATACTAGTTCTCGTTGGGGATGTACCCCAGAGGGATCTTGATCCAGACATAAGACTGTACCTCAAGACAAACACCTATTTGCAATGGGGTGATAAACTATTTTGGGAGAAATTGAGATTCGCCCTGCCCGATGTGCCAAACAATCAGAGAACCAACAATCAGAGGAGACAACCACCACCTGTCCGACGGCAGCATAATAATCAAACTAGTGGTGCGCGCAGTGTTGCTGTTCACATATGAATCAATTATTCAACATAGACTGGTTATATTATTCCGTACTAGTGACCGATTGGCCGTACCCCGGACTGTGTAATTATCGATAAATTGATAATTTATTATTCGGGAGTGAGTGAGATGGAGCCAATCAGTGGACAGTACGTAAATCATCTACACGAATAAAATAAATGAATGAATATATATGAGTATATATCTGTATGTGTAAGGTTCCATTAAGAGTCACTGCACAGTGCAATACGTGTGTGGAGTGTAAATAGTCATGATGTTCGATTATTGGATAACGGAGAATGGACAATTTGGAGTGTTTTAAATAAATGTGCCCGGCACACTAAAGTCTGTATATAGAACGAATATTAAAAATGCGAACGATCCGGTGAGAATGAGTGCTTTATGACGTTTGACGAGTTTGAGGGGGGAAAATGAATGGGTGAGAGGGAACTTTGTCAGTGTGAGGAGATAAATATATATATTTGTTTGAATTCTTGTAAATTTTGATCGGTTAGTTCAATAGATAGATTTAATAAAATGTAAATAGAGGACAAGAGAATTTAAATAACACTCGAGTCTCGCGTTGCTGATTTCCTTTTTATTTTTGTTCAACGTCTCATTATTAATGATATCAAATTGTGCATGAGTTACTTAATGTCAGGGGTTTACGATTGAATCGTGAACAACGAGTTAATGTTTCATCGTACATAACTGGCGCATAAAGATGCCAGGCGAAGGGTAATGAAAGTTAGAGACAAAAAGTAAAAGGTGTTTGTGACAATTGTGAGAGGTTATTCTGTGAGATAATAAAACTGTCACATTAACATATTAAATTGAAATGACAGAGACGTACTTATGAGGCGCTATTTACAAGTGTATAGCTTCTTAAAGAGGGTTTGAATTTAAAACCCGTCGTGATATCACTCTCTAATTATTTTTTATTTGAAATTTTTTTTTTGTTCGATCGAGTTTTAATTAGTGCGAGGGCGAGAAAGCAAATTTTACTATCGAAATTGAGAGAAAAAAACGAAATGTCAAATGTGAAACTGTAAAGTAGGATTTATTTTTTATTTATTCTGATATTATGAGAATTGAGGGCTTTGGTAAAAAAAAGAAACAATTCCGGTTGAAACATCATTTCTCTGCTTTTTTGCGGGGATAGAATAACAGGACAATTTTAATTAAACTTCCACTCGGTCAAATTATTCTCGCCAACCAGAAAAAAACAATTACTCCGACAAATCGTCAATTTTTTCAGCAAACAATATGCAAAACCATTACGTTGTTTATTTTTTAACGAAGTCCTCAATAGAATTCGACAGTCTCTACTGTGCGAGGGCGTCGACTCCCCAAAACGATTGTTAACAAATATTATATACATATCCGTGCACGCGGGGATTGTCGTATTCAGCCTGTAAATTAATCGTTTTATATTTCCAATCGAAACACAGGTGTTTCAAGCAAAAAATAAATGACTTTTTTTCCTACTCCAATTGTTCACTTCATTCATATAACATTGTCTTGTTTTTCTGAAACAAAAACACACTCAATTCTGTGTTCAAAGAGAACTGAAATATAAATTATGACTGACAAATAAAAATCCACTGTTTTCAAATGTTTTAAAATCAATGGTGTTTGTTATTTCTGATCGATCACTTGACCCATTCGCGGCCCGATGATATCACGCAAATCACAAGTCAATGAGCGCTGAATCGAATCGTTGCAATTTCAATCCTTTGATTAATGAGGGTTAAGTGGTACCGACGGATCGTTCGACACCACTTGCGGAATGTAACAAGCTCACTGCGGAAACTAGACTCTCGACGACGTCTTAATTTGACAAATTAAATGCGAACAGGTGTCTCAATGAGTAAATCTATGATAGGCCCGACATTACGAGACGGCACTGAAAACCCTTGAAAATTCTGAAAATTCAGGCACCTACTTTTTTAAATTCTGAATCTATTGAAAATTGAACTGTATATGATATTGAATTTTCATGATAAAGTTTGGAAATTCACGACTTCATTGAAAAGTTAATGATCGTTCAACATCAAAAACTCAATTTTCTTGAATTTTCAAGATGAATGAGAACTTTTTTAGAACCTTTCATTTGAAATTGAATTCAGATGACTCTGAGACTGAAATTTCAAAAAATTTCTGTGTTCCAGACATTTGTTCTGTGGTAATTTAAAATGAAAGCAATTAAATAAATTTTTGGCCGAAATATCCAGTACGTCTGTTGGAAATTTTTCTCATATAACAGTTCCATTGAAATTGCAAGGAATTTCGTAATTGCAAATTGACAATTTGATGAATAAAATCAATAGAAAATGAATGGTTTTTTTTTCCTACTGCAATTTTCCACTTCATTTGCATCACAGTGCCTTGTTTTTTTGGGAAAAAAATAAAATATAAATTGCGAATTACAAATAAAAATCCACTGTTTCCCAATGTTTTAAAATCAATGCTGTTTGCTATTTCTCATCGATCACGTGACCCGTGAGCTGCCCGATGATATCACACAAAGCCCAATGCAAATGCTAGAAGCAGAATGGGAATCATTGCAATTTCATTCCTTCTATTGATGAGAATTGAGTGATACCGGCGGGTCGTTGGACACCACTTGCGGAATGTAACAAGTTCGCTGCGGTAACTAGACTCTCGACGACGTCTTAATTTGACAAATTAAATGCGAACAGGTGTCTCAATGAGTAAATCTATGATAGGCCAGACATTACCAGACGGCACTGAAAACCCTTGAAAATTCTGAAAATTCAGGCACCTACTTTTTTAAATTCTGAATCTTTGAAAATTGAACTGTATATGATATTGAATTTTCATGATAAAGTTTGGAAATTCACGACTTCATTGAAAAGTTAATGATCGTTCAACATCAAAAACTCAATTTTCTTGAATTTTCAAGATGAATGAGAACTTTTTTAGAACCTTTCATTTGAAATTGAATTCAGATGACTCTGAGACTGAAATTTCAAAAAATTTCTGTGTTCCAGACATTTGTTCTGTGGTAATTTAAAATGAAAGCAATTAAATAAATTTTTGGCCGAAATATCCAGTACGTCTCTTGGAAATTTTTCTCATATAAAAGTTCCATTGAAATTGCAAGGAATTTCGTAATTGCAAATTGACAATTTGATGAATAAAATCAATAGAAAATGAATGGTTTTTTTTCCTACTGCAATTTTCCACTTCATTTGCATCACAGTGCCTTGTTTTTTTGGGAAAAAAATAAAATATAAATTGCGAATTACAAATAAAAATCCACTGTTTCCCAATGTTTTAAAATCAATGCTGTTTGCTATTTCTCATCGATCACGTGACCCGTGAGCTGCCCGATGATATCACACAAAGCCCAATGCAAATGCTAGAAGCAGAATGGGAATCATTGCAATTTCATTCCTTCTATTGATGAGAATTGAGTGATACCGGCGGGTCGTTGGACACCACTTGCGGAATGTAACAAGTTCGCTGCGGTAACTAGACTCTCGACGACGTCTTAATTTGACAAATTAAATGCGAACAGGTGTCTCAATGAGTAAATCTATGATAGGCCAGACATTACCAGACGGCACTGAAAACCCTTGAAAATTCTGAAAATTCAGGCACCTACTTTTTTAAATTCTGAATCTTTGAAAATTGAACTGTATATGATATTGAATTTTCATGATAAAGTTTGGAAATTCACGACTTCATTGAAAAGTTAATGATCGTTCAACATCAAAAACTCAATTTTCTTGAATTTTCAAGATGAATGAGAACTTTTTTAGAACCTTTCATTTGAAATTGAATTCAGATGACTCTGAGACTGAAATTTCAAAAAATTTCTGTGTTCCAGACATTTGTTCTGTGGTAATTTAAAATGAAAGCAATTAAATAAATTTTTGGCCGAAATATCCAGTACGTCTGTTGGAAATTTTTCTCATATAACAGTTCCATTGAAATTGCAAGGAATTTCGTAATTGCAAATTGACAATTTGATGAATAAAATCAATAGAAAATGAATGGTTTTTTTTTCCTACTGCAATTTTCCACTTCATTTGCATCACAGTGCCTTGTTTTTTTGGGAAAAAAATAAAATATAAATTGCGAATTACAAATAAAAATCCACTGTTTCCCAATGTTTTAAAATCAATGCTGTTTGCTATTTCTCATCGATCACGTGACCCGTGAGCTGCCCGATGATATCACACAAAGCCCAATGCAAATGCTAGAAGCAGAATGGGAATCATTGCAATTTCATTCCTTCTATTGATGAGAATTGAGTGATACCGGCGGGTCGTTGGACACCACTTGCGGAATGTAACAAGTTCGCTGCGGTGACTAGTCTCTCGACGACGTCTTAATTTGACAAATTAAACGTAGATAGGTGTCTCAATGAGTAACTTTATGAGAGGCAAGACATTTTCAGCATTTCTTGAAATTCCAGTTATCAACATTAAGACAATTGCTCTCCGTTAATTTCAAATTGAAATTACAGAAATTATAGAAATTAAAGAACATTTTAGCTGACATTTTCGCCACATTTCTTGGAAATTTTCATCGTATAACAGTTGCACTGACGTTGCAAGAAATGTCGTAATTGAAAATTGACTATTTGATTTAAAAAATCAATGGAAAATGAATATCTTTTTTTGTACGGCAATTTTCCACTTCATTTACATTCCATTGTCTTGTTTTTCTGGGAAAAAAATGAAATATAAACTACGACTGACAAATAAAAATCCATTGAATCCTATTCTTTTAAAATCAATTTTTAAATAAAATCAAAATCGGAATCATTGCCAGTCTATTCCTTTTATTGATGAGAATTGAGTGATACCGACGGGTCGTTGGACACCACTCGCGGAATGTAACAAGTTCGCTGTGATAACTAGTCTCTCGCCGACGGTTTAATTTGAATTAGTAACTTTATGACAGGTAAAACATTTTCAGAATTTTTAAACTCTTCTGGGCCATGTTTCAGTCAACAGCAGTAATCAACATGAAAAATTTAACTTGTTAAATTCACAACGTTTCGAATGCACAAAGCATTCCTCTTCAGGTGCATTTTTATTCTGAAAAAAAACTGTTCTCTATTCTCAAATTATTTAAATTATCGTCGAGAACGTCGATTGCATTTAAATTTTCAGTTTCTTGGAAATTTTCATCAGATAACAGTTCCATTGAAATTCCAAGAAATTTATTAATTGAAAATTGACAATTTGCTGAAAAAAATCGACGGAAAATGAATGACGTTTTTTCCTACTCCAATAATTCACTTCATTCACATCCCGTTGTCTTGTTTTTCTGGAAAACAATGCCGAAATATAAATTACAACGGCCAAACAAAAATCCGCAATTTCCCAATGTTTCAAAATCAATACTGTCTGTTTTTCGCGATCGATCACTTGACAAATTAAACATAGATAAGCGCCTAAATTAATAACTTTATGGCAGGCAAAACATTTTCAGAGTTTCTTGAAAATTTTCATCAAAAAATAAAAGTTCCACTGAAATTGCAAGAAATTTCGTAATTGAAAATTGGCAATGTGGTGAAAAAAATCAACAGAAAATAAGACTTTTTTTCCTACTCCAATAATTCACTTCATTCACATTACATTGTCTTGTTTTTCTGGAAAACAATGCTGAAATAAATTACGACCGACAAATAAAAATCCGGAGTTTCCCAATGTTTCAAACTCAATGCTGTTTGTTACTTCTGATCGATCACTTGACCCACGCGCTGCCCGATGATATCACACAAATCCCAATCCAAATAAAAGCAGAATCGAATCATTGCAATTTCATTCCATCTATTGATCCAACTACTAACCGACAAGCTTATCGCCACCATCTAGACCAACTTGGTTAATATAATAACTCCATTGGGAAGTTTCGGTGAGCGTTTGCCGCATCATCCAGCGTTGTTAACTGTCGCACCATGAAAACCTGCTACGTGCTGCAACACTCGACTCCCCGCAGTCATCGAACAATGGATCGCTTATTTCTCCGTGTATTCTAGAAGTGTTATTGGGACAATAGGCAAAGTGAAAGGTGTGCTCCTCCTCCCTCATCACCACCTTCATCTCTCATTCATCCGCATTATGCCTTCAAATGCTATTCCCCCCCCCCCCCCCGCACCGTCCTTTGGAATAGTTTCGCCAGACAAGCGGTCGCGCGTGAATAATCGAATTATTGGATAACGAGGTAGCTGTATTTGTTGTCATCACGAGTGACGAGTCAACTTCGAGGGGGCCCTCGTACCACCGTCCATCTACTTGAAAATCACTTCATTGGCTCATTCAGAAAACTGACAGCTCATGATTCACACCAATTATTCAACGATCAGTGGGGCCTCTTTCAGAACTTGAATACTTAATTTATCGGGTTTACACTTTGGTTTGAGCTGGACATTCCTCAGTGCCAATTTGAATCGTCAATGAGGGTTAAGTAATACCGACGGGTCGATGGACTCCACCTGCGGAATGTAACAAGTTCACTGTGGAAACTAATGTCTCGGGAACGTCTTCATTTGAGGGATTAGACGTAGATATGTGGATTAATGAGCAACTTGATGATGGGCTTTCGGAATTTTTTCGAATTTAGGTTATCAACTTTAAGACATTTGTTCCGGTACATCTTTTGGAAATTTTTATCATATGAGAGTTCCACTGAAATTGCAAAGAATTTCGTAATTGAAAATTCACGATTTGATGAAAAATCAGCAGAAAATGAATGACTTTTTTTTACTCTAATTGTCATCTTCATTCCCATTGTATTATTATTTTAAAAACAACAGAATGCTATGTTCAAAGAGATAACTGAATTATAAATTATAAATAAACATCATCAACAAAATAATTGTTACTGAAAATGCAATAATTTAATTAATTCGATTAGTTCTCACTTTTAAAATAGAAAGTGTGATTCAACACAAAAATCGCTGCAGGTTAAACCATTTTCGTGTGTTTCAAAGGAAAGAATTGTCAAATTGAGGACAAAATATATAAAATCCACATTTTTTCAAGATTCATTACTACACTGTTCAATTTTTTTTGAAAATTAAGCAATAGTTGCACTTATATTGTCGATGTTGTGAATTTGAATTCAATTTAAGATAAAATTGTTCATGGAAGCTCTCATTCAGGTTTTATCACTGATATTTCAATGACATCAAGAATTTGCAGATTCATTGCGGAAATCGAACATCACCTCCAACTGAATTTTCAGTGGATTGAAAATTCAGGGAAATTGTTGCTTGAATTTTCAAATTATTTAATAATTCTCATTTTCACGTGGACCTGAAAATTGCAATTCCATTGCAATACTCCACTATTCAACTGATTTTTCAATAAGAAAATACATGAAAATTTCGTGTGAATGAGTGATTGTTAAAAATGTCAAGACTGTTCACTTGAAATGTCGGGGCTAATTTTCTAACAGCGTACAGCATTTCTCAAATTGTGATATTACCTCTGAAAACTACAAATTTTTCACCTCCGCAAACACGAACACTTGCAAGCGATCCTCCGTTCACACCAGTTAACCCAACCCAAATACCCAAAAGTACCTCACTACCCAAGAAGTCTCATCTGCAGCCAGTGCTCAGCAACAAAACTCTGCACTAGCATCTAAAACAAACGAGTCAATGCCACCCGCATGCCTACCTGCAGCTGCTGTGTGTGCATACGCTCGCACGAGCCATGTAAGCCCCATGTACCGATCCTTAAAACTTCCTACAACCATCCACATAACCCACAATGCAACACATAACTCGTAACGGATTTCTATTTGTTACATTACTATATCTCACATATCATTCTCTCCCTATTATAAAGTCATGCAATTGAGATAAAAGTCCTGTCACGGCCCTGACATCGGCGCTGTTTAATCTGGAAGGAACCATTAGCATCTTGATGCATGCTTCACCGACTCAACAACTACCAGGTATTGGGGACAGAGTATATGTGATTTGTTGCAATCGAGAAACCGTTAACATACCAAATATAGAGTACCGAGTCGGGCTATTTGTATTCGAAACACCAAATATCAAATGAATTCAGTGAAAATTCCGGGAATGGACTGGCCACAGTGAAATGTAAAAGCTTTCATGGGGATTTGGTGAAAAGTGTAGCACGATGTCTGCTCTTTCGTCATTCTTTTTTCCTCGGGATTTCATGCCCGATCGATTGCCAATCCCCTCTGGGCTCTCTTTCGGGATAAGCAAGTCGAACTACCGAGCAACCTGAAAAGGTTCTCACAAGATTAACGGCACAAACGAGCTTGCGAGCTTTAGGAATATACACTGAGAGAAAAACTACCTAATATCGCATAACTAATTTCGTCAGACGAATGTTCATGACTTGGATATGAACACTTCACGATTAAGTGAGCATTTCTTGCCCAGTGAATCACGAGTCTAGGGATTTTGGATTTAATAAATGTAGAAGTCGTGCGAAATAAAATCTCTAGACTTTCGCTGTTAAAAATTATTGACTGAACTTTCTGGTACACCTCTTGAATGTTTTCATGACGTTATAATTCCACTGACATTTCAAGGAATTTCATCATTGAAAATTCAAAACTTTATGGAAAAATCAATGGGAACCATGAATTTCAGTTTAATTATTCCATAAAAATTGATAAAAATCAGGGAAAAAAATTGCATTCTTGAATGTTCAATTATTTGAAAACTCCGAGTAATTTGGTCATTCATGTTTCATGTTTTCACTGAAAATTCAAGTAAGTTCTGCACGATTTTCACCTTTCCACTGTTAAAAAAAATAAAATTTCATACAATTTCATAAAATTTCTTATATTTTTGTGAAATCTGTAATTTTATTTTCCTACTCCTAAATGGAATTCAAATGGAATTATCAGAAAAGTCGTATGTTATGCACACGTGCAGAAAAAACTCCTTTATGCATTCGTAACACAATGTACAATTGCGACAATCGCTGGTTTTTTCTCTGTCCAGAATTCTCATCACCATCAAAAAGGATATTAATATTTAAAATCATCAAGTGATATATTCCCCATTTTTTCAGTACGACTGTCCCACCCATGTCCCTTTTTTCTGATAAACCTGGCACGCAGACTCGCGGGCGTATGCAACAGAGCGTGGAGCACTTACAACTGCTTTTGTAATCATACTGAATAAATCTGACCTCCAATCTAAATATTACTCATACTAGACCATTCAACTTTGAGATCACATTATATCCAGCATCTAGAACCTGTCAATATCTGATTTAACGTCTCTTTGTGCCACGCATTCGGCGATCGAGACACTAATGAAGTGGACACCAACTCTCGTTCGCACTCGATCGTTATCGATCCAGCTCGATAAATCGATTGAGAGTGGGAGAGGTGGTGGTGGCTGGGAGAGGGGAGAAGGGAGTGCAGTGGTGAATTGAATCACGAAGCAATAATCGAGTAAAAAAAGAAGAAGGTGGACTTGAAAAGATATAAGTAATGAATTCACGCTTGCTTCCGTGAAGGAATACATTTCATTTACCGTTATAACCGGAATACGCGCCGAATATATGTCCAAGTTCATGCCACCTTGATTTCTACATTCTTCTTTTCACTTCTTTTTTTTTCCTTTGGTCACCTCTCTTTGTCCCTGTTTGCATTATTTTTATTATTATTTATATCTGTCGTACATTGGCCCGCTGCCTCCTCTCACGGCAGTTTTTATACAATCAAGAGCCTGAGTGCACCGGACATATTTCGGGCACACACAGCTACAAAAGATGCGACCTTTGAGATGTCATCCATGACGTACAAGAGTCGTTGGGCTCTTATGGGTTCGTGTTAGCGAGCTTCGTCGTGGGCGTCACGCGTGTGGGTTTCACCTCCTCTCTCTCTTTCTTCCTTCAGTTTAACCCCTCCCTCACTCAAGCGCTCATACCACTCGGGTGTACTGAACAATAGCGAGATTTGTAACTCCGGCAGGGTCGAGGGGAAAAGAGGAAAATGTGGTTTACACGCTAACCTTGTGGATTAGCTGGTGTGAAAAGAATTCTCGGGGAATTCGCACATTGCTGATTGTTGGTGGGTATTGGAATTTGTGGGTTGTTGGTTGTTGGAATACCGGAAGTGTTTGGACTTTGAGCTGTGTGGAGATAAAAAATGTTATGATTTTCAGGGACATGTCACTGATTTTCAATGATTGATCCATAATTTTTAGGAATTCATCTGAAATTGTTAGGGATTTGCGGTTGTGAAATTCAGAGGGTACTTTGTAGTGACATTATCACTGATTTACAAAGAAATGTCACTGACGTTCAATAATTGATGATAAATTCCTAAAAATCAGGGACATATCTCGGAAAATCAAGGACATGTTCCTGAAAATCACTGACAATTTCCAGAAAATAATTCTTTTTTGTGTGATTTGTTTTATGGAGTATTGTTCTGAAATTAATAGTTATTCTGAAGCTAATTATTTCTCCTGTTCGGTCATGGATGAATCCTACTTCTCAACGCTCTGTTAATGGTCTTACAAAAGGCTTCCAAAATATCCCGGAAATGCTCTTTTCTTGAAATTTCGAGTTGACTTAAATTCCAAATTGAATATTATGAAAACGCCTTGCTTATCCATCGCCTAATTCTTAGATGACAATGTCTTACTTGAAGACATTCAAAAATTCAGTCATAGAGATAACGAGCTTTTAATTTAACGAGATTAATTGCTCCTCCAACTCACAAATAAACGCGAAAACCAATATCCTCCATTCAAGAACTCTCATCCTCCGTGTTGACTCGAAAAACTCGTTTTAACATGTCTGAGAATCGCCTCGCGTGTTGACCAAACATACTCTCCCAGAAATCACGTAACCCTATGTAATTTCATTGTTCCCCAGAACCGAGATACAACCATTCCACCGTTAGTTTGTAGAAATCCCCCATGATCTCATCACAATTATCAGAAACCCCCGGTAATCAAAGTATACTCTACACCCCATACCACTGTTTCCCCGATGTAAAGTATCAGACTACCGCAATGTAGTCGAAACCTGAGACTAAAATGGCAATCCAATCTATCACGTGCGCATAATCTCCGCAAAAACACGGAGAGGAAAAACTGCATCGATTAAAAGCGGAATGACACGCTCACAGAATAAGATAAGACCGCTCACACACCCGAGAACCCCAAGAACTTTCGAAATCTATATCAGGATACAATTATCCCGACTATAGCGTATAATAACCTTGAGGGATATTAGTCCATACGACTGATTGCTATCAGTAACACGACGTTATGCGCATGTCCCCATTATTATAACCGTACACAGTCCTGTAACTGCCTTCACCATGCACATGCATGAATATTCTATCGTTCATCATCGACGATACCAAAATAAAAAATCCCTATTTCTTGCCGATCATTACCGCATGCGTATCTCATTGATAACTAATTTACCACCGACGCTGATTATAACTGTCGTTGGACTCGCCATGATCTCTGAGGTTATTGAATGCATCCAGAAAATCCAGTGGAAGACTTCTGGCGACTTGAATTCCGAAATATTATGGAACTGTCTGGGTTATCCATCTGTTCATCATTTTACTCGCGATAATCTCGAATGGCATTGAATGTACCCAGCAAATTTAGTAGAAGGGGATCGCCCATCAATCCTACTGCTGTTGACTTAGAGTCCGAAACATTATGAAAATGTCTTGGTTACTCGTCACTTTTTTTTTAGATGACAATGTCTTGTTTGAAGACAATCAAAAATTCTGTGATTACGAAGCTACAGACACAGTGGCAAATTTCCGAGTCTGTGGCCTTAAGGGTATCCAAATATATTTTACAGTTTGGTACAGACCACACTATTGATTCAGCCATTTTTAATCATTAAATTTCTCAATTAAATTGTGTGAGAAAAATTTGAAAAAAAATCATAAATATTCAGCGTCATTCAAATTACATTTTGCAATTATTATTGTTTTGAACACCCTTTGTTTGTAGATAAATAATTGAACTGGTTTAAATTATCGATAATTACATTATTAATTATTGATAAATTTGTTACGATTCGGAACAAATGATTTTTATGGTGGAAAATTGATTGTTTATAAATTATTTACAGAAAATGGTCGTAATTTTTAAAAATTGCAATTTTTAAATTAGTTCATCAATCTTCCTCGAAAAGTAAACTTTCTAATTTTTTTAATATTTTTGAAAGGTTTTTTAACGGTTCAATATCGAGATTCAAATTCATACCTGCAAAGTTTAAATAATAAAACAATAGCAAGATGTTCGGAAACTTATGGTCAAATAGAGCTCAACTGAAAGCTCTGATGTTAGACTACAAAAATAGAAAATCATTTTACTGGAGAAAAAATAGCCAAAGTACTTGCACCGTTGGAAAATTACTCCTAAATTTCAAGTAAAACATCTTGAAATTTTTAACAATTACTCATTTACACGAGATTTTCCTGTATTTTATTATCGAAAAATCTGTTGAATTCTGGAATATTCAATGGAATTTCAATTTTCAGGTCTACATGATAACGAAAATTATTGAATAATTTGAAAATTCAATTTGATTCAATCTTGAATTGAATTCAAATTTACAACATTGAGCATTAACGTCCAACTATTGCTTAATTTTCAAAAAATTTATAACAATCTGAACCTCCTTAAATAAGACCCATCCAAGACCCTAGTCTTTTCTTCTATCGTTATTTTACATCGCTTCGACCCGGTTAGGGTATACTGCGATGATGATCAAGACTTTAAATGGTTAGATCGCACCATTCTACCCGGCCGGGATTTGAGACAACAAGACCCTGGTCTCCGCACTACAATTTTCAAATCAGAAATGCGCATGTTGCCATTATCAAAACCCTCCGCCGTCATGTAACTGCCTTCACCCCCCGCATGAATATTCTCCCGTTCACCGCCAACGCAGCCAAACCAAAAAATCCCCATTCGTTACCGATCATTACCGCATATGTATCTCATTGATAACTAATTTATGCCCCGCCGCTGATTATAACTGACGTTCTACTCGCCATGATTTCCATCGTCATTGAATGCGCCCAGCAGATCCAGTGGAAGGGGCTCGCCCTCCTCCTCCTCCTTTTTCACCAACTCTCCTGTATACATACGCTTATCCTGTTCAAGCAAGTATAAAACATCTCGTTGCTATGATGTATAATCTTCCGGGTATTTGGACTGGTCACTGTGGTTTATCTCGTTAAATCATGAGAGAGGCTATGATTTAGTCTTCAGCGGAGGGGGGGGGGGGGGTTTTNATGATAACGAAAATTATTGAATAATTTGAAAATTCAATTTGATTCAATCTTGAATTGAATTCAAATTTACAACATTGAGCATTAACGTCCAACTATTGCTTAATTTTCAAAAAATTTATAACAATCTGAACCTCCTTAAATAAGACCCATCCAAGACCCTAGTCTTTTCTTCTATCGTTATTTTACATCGCTTCGACCCGGTTAGGGTATACTGCGATGATGATCAAGACTTTAAATGGTTAGATCGCACCATTCTACCCGGCCGGGATTTGAGACAACAAGACCCTGGTCTCCGCACTACAATTTTCAAATCAGAAATGCGCATGTTGCCATTATCAAAACCCTCCGCCGTCATGTAACTGCCTTCACCCCCCGCATGAATATTCTCCCGTTCACCGCCAACGCAGCCAAACCAAAAAATCCCCATTCGTTACCGATCATTACCGCATATGTATCTCATTGATAACTAATTTATGCCCCGCCGCTGATTATAACTGACGTTCTACTCGCCATGATTTCCATCGTCATTGAATGCGCCCAGCAGATCCAGTGGAAGGGGCTCGCCCTCCTCCTCCTCCTTTTTCACCAACTCTCCTGTATACATACGCTTATCCTGTTCAAGCAAGTATAAAACATCTCGTTGCTATGATGTATAATCTTCCGGGTATTTGGACTGGTCACTGTGGTTTATCTCGTTAAATCATGAGAGAGGCTATGATTTAGTCTTCAGTGGAGGGGGGCGGGGGGGGGGGGATTTTATAGAAGACTCGGAATTCCACTTCATCCCCTGCCCTCCCCTCGCTGACTGATTCCCCCATCATTCCCCCATGTGATATACACACACCAGACTCGTCCATAGGTGGCCAACGGGGCAACAAGTATTGAGATGTTGACCTGATACCAGAGAGAGCCACTTCGCGATTTACGATATCACGACTCTTGAAAACGCTATCCGCCAATTTGTGATAATAGCCCCCAGAGATCGGCCGGTGCTTGTAGCGTTATATAGGGGAAAAAGGGGGACCGACCGAGAAATACTTCAACTTTGTTGGTCCATCCCAGTGGATGAACGGATAGAG
The DNA here is from genome assembly GCF_001412515.2 of Diachasma alloeum. Classification (NCBI taxonomy): domain Eukaryota; kingdom Metazoa; phylum Arthropoda; class Insecta; order Hymenoptera; family Braconidae; genus Diachasma; species Diachasma alloeum. Next base: position 435,501 of record NW_021680499.1, on the reverse strand, counting down.
GATATGGTGGGATGCGAGGGGTCTAGGGGATCCCCATGCTCAAGTCGCAGCGGTTTCCAGGCACGGTAAACACAGATATTGGCCTCCAGCATCAAAAGCCCCTCTCCCAGCCATTCGCCTCTTCTTTCGCGAACAATTCCATTCCCATTCCCACACATAACCGTGAAGGTGAGGCGAGCGTTATGGATGAGGCAGACACCAAAGGATACAGGGGGGGAAATGGGGGGTTCGTGCTTCCCCTACCATCGCCATTCTCGCGCGACCATCTCAATTCATTTCGTCGTCTCTCGTCGAATGCGTGAGTTTGGAGGTGTGTGTGGGTGAGCACACCGGTGTAATCCATATTGCCGAAGCGTTTGTTCACTGGTGCCAGACAGGAGAAGGGGGCACAGCCCCCCTAGGGACAGCACAGAGGTGATAAGTCTCGTGCGAGTTCAAGAGGTAAAGTGTACACGCTGCGTGGGCCGAGGGAATTTAAAACAGGGGACTCTGCTTCGTTTATTTATTCATTCCTCTTCTGGGAGTCGAGGGGAGCGATTGACGCGGGCTTTATTAAAATTACAAGGTTGATGATTTCAACAGGGTTCGCTGGGGTGGAGATGCGAGGGACAAACGTGATCGGTCAAGTAAACGTCGATGAAGGGTAATTATCGCGGCGGGAAGCGGAGCGTATGGTCAGGAGAAAATGACGATTGGCCGTATGCATGAAGTGACAGAATAAATCGTGAGCGTCACTTTCCGTCTATACAGAAGACCTGCCAGTTTCGAGTACTAGTCCAGCTACACTGTTAGGAATTTTTTGAAACTTCATGGAAAATAGGGCGGTAATTTTTATGAGAGCGACATTGAATCCGATTTAGGGTGAAAATGGTTATGAAATTTCAAGTTTTCAAGGAAATTCATGAGTTATCAGTGGGAGTAGGGTGGAAATTTCACAACTTCATCGAATTTTCAATGGAATATGAAGTTTGAAAAACGAAATGACACTAATTTTTCATTTTCCCCGAATTTTCCTGATTTTTTGAATTTTTCTAGAAGAATTGAGCCGGAAAATCAAGTATTTTATTGATTTCAGATCAGTCGAACAGAAAACCAATGCAATATTTGATTTTCCAATGGTAAGAAATTGAGTACGATAAAAATTTCTGGGATGTGGCACGGAAAATTCAAATGAAAATTTTTAAAGTCTAGAAATACAGCTAAAATTGCTTTTAGATGAAATTACCAGTACATTTTTCGAAATTTTTACCACATTCAAGATCCACTGAAATTTCAAGGAATTTTGTTATTTAAAATTCTGAATTTCAGGGAAAAATCCATAGGAACTCTAAATTTTAGTTCAATTATTCTCTGAAAATTAATAGAAAACCGGAAAATTCCGATAACCATATTTTTCAATTTTCAATTATTTGAGAATTTAGGGTAATTTGCCACTGAATATTGATGTTTTTGAAAATTCAAATAAATTGAAAAATTCTCATCATCATCCTTCTCAAAATTCTGGAATAAAAATTCAGTTTTCAGTGAAATCTGAAATTTCAATTTTTTCTAATAACAGTGTATCACCGAGAGCAGGGCCACTGATAATAATAAATAACTAAACTAATAAATGATGACAATTGAATTCTATTAAAACCTTTTCCACTCGATCTCTCACAAAATAATTCAAAAAATGACCGAAATAACAATGACGGTCAATTTGCAACTAGATAGATAACTTTTGATCATTTTAGCTTGCGTCTGACCTGACCGAAACGGAACCTGACGGTCATTCCACATTTCCACACGGGGGG